>NC_047516.1:16341878-16565350 GCF_902827115.2 Pseudochaenichthys georgianus
TGTACCATGTTTTACCATCATGTATGTATACATCACTTCAGGGGACATTACATTGACTTAAATGCATTTCCTGGAGACTTATCCTAACCTTAACCATAACCAACACAATGCCTAACCCTAACCCTAATCAAGTCTTCACCCTAAAATTAATGATTCCCCTTATGGGGACCTCCATTTTGTCCCCATAAGGGAGGCGAGTCCCCACACGTGACTGTGTAAACAGATTTAGGTCCCCACAAGTATAGTAATGCTAGGCCACACACACACACACACACACACACACACACACACACACACACACACACACACACACACACACACACACACACACACACACACACACACACACACACACACACACACACACACACACACACACACACACACACACACACACACACACACACACACACACACACACACACACACACACACACACACACACACACACACACACACACACACACACACACACACACACACACACGCACACACACTCTCAAACACACACATAAACAAAAAAAGGCTGTCTAAAAAGTAAGAAACATATATAACTCTTTATTTGCCTCTTTGTCTCTACTCATAATATTTTACCTGATGCTTTTTTGTTCCCTCTCTCTCCATCATTCTGTCTGCTTTTGTCTCACTCACCTTCTCTCTAACTCTGTCGCCGCTCTTTATTTCTCTCATCTCAGTCTCCCCCTCCCTCTCCTTTCCTGCCAGATGCCTATGATTCACATGTGAAGTGTTTATACCTCCTGCTGCTCCTCTCTTTCCTCCCACTCTCACCTCGTCCTCACGCTTTCTCCCTTTCTCTTCCAGCTCCTCATTTCTTTCCTTTCTCCCACTGTTTTCCCTCCCTCCTCCTGTGCCTCTTAGATAACTGTCTTGGCTGCTGGTGCTTTCATCATTGTAAGACCAATGGCAGAGACGGAGGGTGCGACACCCATCCATGTCACGCTGTCACTTCCTCTTCATCCTTCTCTGAGGATTCCTCCTCTCTTTTCCTCCCCAGCACCTCTCTGAGATCCATCACGTCCTCCATCCTTGTTGGGTAAATCACCTCCTCTCCTCCTTGTCACTCTGTGAGACTTTCCTTATGTATGTGGTGACAACGTTGCTTCGCACGACGGACTCAATTGAAGGCTGCTATATATATATGGTGCATATATACAGTGGGGCAAAAACGTATTTAGTCAGCCACCAATTGTGCAAGTTCTCCCACATAAAAAGATGAGAGGCCTGTAATTTTCATCCTAGGTACACTTCAACTATGAGAGACAGAATGGGGGGAAAGAATCCAGGAAATCACATTGTCGGATCTTTAATGAATTAATTGGTAAATTCCTCGGTAAAATAAGTATTTGGTCACCTACAAACAAACAAGATGTCTGGCTCTCACAGACCTGTAACTTCTTCTTTAAGAGCTTCCTCTGTCCTCCACTCGTTAACTGTATTAATGGCACCTGTTTGAACTCGTTATCAGTATAAAAGACACCTGTCCACAACCTCAAACAGTCACACTCCAAACTCCACTATGGCCAAGACCAAAGAGCTGTCAAAGGACACCAGAAACAAAATTGTAGACCTGCACCAGTTAAAAGTTAAAGCCTTTTATTGTCACTATACACAGGGTATAACGAGATGCAGAGTGCAACTCTGTCCCGGTGTGCAAAAAAAAACGGCCCAGGGGTAGAAACTGTTTTTGAGTCTGTTTGTCCGTGACTTGAAGCTCCTGTATCTCCTCCCAGAAGGCAGGAGAGAGAACAGGCTGGGAAGACTGAATCTGCAATAGGTAAGCAGCTTGGTGTGAAGAAATCAACTGTGGGAGCAATTATTAGAAAATGGAAGACATACAAGACCACTGATAATCTCCCTCGATCTGGAGCTCCACGCAAGATCTCACCCGTGGGGCCAAAATGATCACAAGAACGGTGAGCAAAAATCCCAGAACCACACGGGGGGACCTAGTCAATGACCTGCAGAGAGCTGGGACCAAAGTAACAAAGGCTACCATCAGTAACACACTATGCCGCCAGGGACTCAAATCCTGCAGTGCCAGACGTGTCCCCCTGCTTAAGCCAGTACATGTCCAGGCCCATCTGAAGTTTGCTAGAGAGCATTTAGATGATCCAGAAGAGGATTGGGAGAATGTCATATGGTCAGATGAAACTAAAATAGAACTTTTTGGTAAAAACTCCACTAGATGTGTTTGGAGGAGAAGGAATGCTGAGTTGCATCCAAAGAACACAATACCTACTGTGAAACATGGGGGTGGAAACATCATGCTTTGGGGCTGTTTTTCTGCAAAGGGACCAGGACGACTGATCCGTGTAAAGGAAAGAATGAATGGGGCCATGTATCGTGAGATTTTGAGTGACAACCTCCTCCCATCAGCAAGGGCATTGAAGATAAAACGTGGCTGGGTCTTTCAGCATGACAATGATCCCAAACACACCGCCCGGGCAATGAAGGAGTGGCTTCGTAAGAAGCATTTCAAGGTCCTGGAGTGGCCTAGCCAGTCTCCAGATCTCAACCCCATAGAAAATCTTTGGAGGAAGTTGAAATCAATCAATCAATCAATCAATCAATCAATCAATCAATCAATCAATCAATCAATCAATGTTTATTTATATAGCCCAATATCACAAATGTTACATTTGTCTCAGTGGTCTTCACAGTGTGTACAGAATATCAGTATGACAATACGACACCCTCTGTCCTTAGACCCTCACATCGTACAAGGAAAAACTTCCAAAGAAAACCCAGTTTAAAGGGAAAAATGGGAGAAACCTCAGGGAGAGCAACAGAGGAGGGATCCCTCTCCCAGGACGGACAGACGTGCAATAGATGCCGTGTGTAAATTGAAAAGATAATACATTTGCAACATAGGTAGTCCAAATGTTTGGAAATGCATGTGTGTATAATAGGAAGATGAATCCACGAGGATATCCATCCAGGACCTATGATCCAGGACCACAGCCACGACTCAAGATCCAGCGCTCGCGATCCAGGACACAGGACCGCAGGATCATCCATGACTCCGGATCCCAGCGTATATAGACACCAAAAAGAAAGACATTTGGGGAAGCTGGGTTAATCGGAACATGAGTGTACACGGGTATAGACAGAGAGAAAGTCTGTGTTGCCCAGCGACAGCCCCAAAACATCACTGCTCTAGAGGAGATCTGCATGGAGGAATGGGCCAAAATACCAGCAACAGTGTGTGAAAACCTTGTGAAGACTTACAGAAAACGTTTGACCTCTGTCATTGCCAACAAAGGGTATATAACAAAGTATTGAGATGAACTTTTGTTATTGACCAAATACTTGTTTTCCACCATCATTTGCAAATAAATTCTTTAAAAATCAGACAATGTGATTTTCCGGATTTTTTTTCTTCTCATTTTGTCTATCATAGTTGAAGTATACCTAGGATGAAAATTACAGGCCTCTCTCATCTTTTTAAGTGGGAGAACTTGCACAATTGGTGGCTGACTAAATACTTTTTTGCCCCACTGTAGTTCAGTGGTATGAAACATCAAACATCACTTTTATAAAGGTTAACTTTTCCAACACAGGGCTTAATAGAGCTAACGAAAATATCTGCGATATGATTCAGTCATGTGTTCATTTATTTTGTTGCGTTGTCTGATTGGATTTTGAACCTGTTGTTATGTCTTTTAATTGTTACATTGAGGGCAGTGAGTGCTAAAAATATAGATAAAGTTAAGGGTTATTTTTGATAGAATAATCAAGCCGAAACGGATTTTCAAACAACGAATCAGCGTTTTTCTCAAAATGCAAAGCAAACGTACTAATGGAATAACTTCTGTAAATGTGCATGAGTGTGAGCTCAGCATCTCATATTCAAACATCGGATTCTACTATGCATGCATTTGAGAAGGAGCACTTTCAAATCGTCAAATATTATGATAGATTTGATATTTTCTTTGTCAGTCGTTAAAGCTGCTATAATCAATGCATTTATATCAACAATATTTCAGACAGAGAATTATTACTCTACAGTTCCCCTCAGCTAGCATTTCAGCATTTTAGCTCATTGTGTTGTCTTTGCAGCCTCAGGACTTTCTGCCTTGGTTCACTTTCATTCTAAGAGTAGTTTACGGTCACAGTAGGAAGCTGTTTAGCACACAATAAGCTCTAAATCCCAGTGTTCTCCTGACAGTCAAAGTTACCAACTAGCTGGTGAACAGTGGAGCAATTTGGCAGACAAAAAGCCAGATAATTCCCTCAGGAGTTGGAAAAAACAGAGCCAGACAATATTGAAACCAAGAGATGCTTCATATTATGATAGATATTGGGTATGAGATGTAATATCTAAAGACTATGAGATAGGAGATTTCAAGAAGTAAAGCTTACCAACTCATCCTCAAAAGTGATTGTATGTCAGCGGTTTTTACATGTTGCATCTAGCTGCCTCAAAGTGGCATATTTAACAATAAGATGAACTTTAATATGTGTTATGTTTAATTCGTCTGATTTAGATGTTCCAAATCCATAATGCAACATGAACAGGAAATGCTGCAACCTTGAGAGGTAAACAACAGGATGTAAAAGGGCTCTTTTATGAATCATGATACAACGTGTCTTGACTCCTGTGATTTATTATCTCTGCAGGGACACATGAACAGATGTTGAGAATGCCGCTTGGCTTCATGTTTACTGGATTACACTGGCTAAAACACAGGTGGGAAACAATATTTTTTAATAATGTATTTTTATGATTTTTGTCTTTCTTGTTTTTGTTATTTTCACCCAGATGAAGACCCTGTGAAGTAGAAAACATTCTGTATCTGAACCATTGTTGTGCCACACTCAAAAGACTTCCATCCTTACTCTGCCCAGGATTGTACAGTATGAAGAATGTTTTAAACAAAATAGTTTTTCTCCATTCCAGTTGAAGCCATTCAAGCTGAATTAATATTCTCTCATAGTGCTGGCAACATATTACAGCATCCAGTAACCACATCCAACTTCTCCCATGTCACTTCATGCTTTGTAACTGCTGTGTGGCTGTTGTTCAACATTTAAAGAAGAGCCCAGAGAAATACAGTGCATTTCCTTCTTTTTTTATGCAATGTCCTACAATACACAAGGAGTTTGAGCTTAAGTCACACACACATGCAAAAACACAATTGGGTGACTCAGACAATGTGCTCTGGTGATACCAGATTGGGAGGGTTTACAGCAGACAAATACAGCTGGCCATGCTTGTGCAATCCACCATTTGTTCTGCAAACACGCAATGTCAATTCTCCAGACACAGAAACAAACACGCACATTCACATTTGCCCACATGCACAGAAAAAGATGTTCACAAAGCACAGAATTCTGTCAAAAAGATCCATTATGATTGCGTATCTCGTTTCTAACTTTCAATATATTTTAAAAGAGATCTCTCTCTCTGTGCGGGGGCGGGGCCTCACAGACACGCTGCATCTCTCTCGCTCACAGACATGATGCAGCGCAGTGCAGTGTGCACACAGTTCTGCCGGTAATGAATATTACATTTTGTGAGGAAACTTTCCCAGCAATAAATCTAATAAGTATTCCAAAATGTATTCACTTCAGGTTTACGAAAGTAACTGTAATCAGATTACTCATTTTTCAAATGTAACGCCAGCTGAATACACTTGATTTTTGTATTCTGATTACGTAACGCCGTATTCCGTTACATGTATTCCGTTACAACCCAACTCTGTGTATATCTCTCCGCGCGCCGGAACCAACAATCAGTTTTTACCGTAAATGAGTTTGGTTCAGAGGATAAAGCACATACAACATTAATTAAACTCGATATTTGTTCACTTGAATTCTTGGATATTCTCAATGGGTGAATAATTAATAATAATTATTATTATTAATAATAAACAATACAAATAATTTCTTTTTCTTTTTCTTTTTTAACACCGAAGCTTTCTCAGGGTGGGCCAATGAGTAAACTGGGTGGATTGCTTGCAGTCTGAGTCGGGGAAACAATAGAGGTGCCGATGTTGATTGTCAGGTCATGAGTGGGACAATCTTTTCCCGGAAGGGAAAGCAGTTCAGTCTTGTCAAGGTTGAGCTTGAGGTGGTGAGCAGACATCCACTGAGAGATGTTCGCTAGACAAGGTCTCTGAGCGGGGAAAGTACTGGATTAATTGGGTGTCGTCAGCGTAGCAATGGTATGAAAAACCATGCGGGCTAATGACAGATACGAGCGAGTTTGTGTACAGGGAGAAGAGGAGGGGACCAAGAACAGAGCCCTGAGGGACCCGGGACCCCTGTAGTTAATTGACAAGGGGCGGACTCGGACCCTCTCCAAGTTACCCTGTAGGTACGGTCTTTGAGGTATGAGGTGATGAGGGAAAGTGCAGAGCCTGAAACTCCAAGTTCTTGGAGAGTGCGAAGGAGGATCTGATGATTCACCGTGTCGAAATGCAGCAGACAGGTCCAGAAGGATGATGACAGAGAGGGAGGCTGCTTTGGCAGTGTGCAGTTCACCGGCATATGGAAACACCTACAGGATGTCCTCACGTTGCTGCATGACTGATCGTTCTTCAGAATGCAAATGAGGTGATGCTAATTGAGAATTGGTGACCTCAATGCGCGAAACATGCATTTTGACAAAGCCTTAGCAGCAAGCGGATTATATGAAAATGTAATCCTTTGAAACATTTCTTTGGAAATATTTTCAAGACATTAAGGATACTTATTTTATTAAAAAAATCTAGTTTTTAGGGGTGTTTAGATCTTAGTGGCAAAATTAACATTACGGATCAGAAAGACTGACTGAGACTTTCTAACTGATTAGAAGGCAGTGAGGACTAAAATATAAACTCTGTTTCAAAATGACACCAACAACACTAAGACACACTAAGATTATCTTTGTGCTTTTCAACATTAACACATATAATTGGTTGTTGCTGATAATGGATTACAATTTCTTATGATTGACCATTTAAATCACTCATGTTGGCTAGTATTTTAAAGGCTGTATCCCCATAAAAGTATTTTTCAGCTCACATCATGTACAGTACATCACCGCTTGTGTGAGCCTTTCCTGTATTTGTAGTTCAATTTATAGCACATAAACTACGAGGTGTGAACCGTGCAGACTTCCGCTAAGGCCAAACATCCTATCTTGCAATGCTGATAAAATTGAAAAATAATTAGCAATTCGTGCATCTGCCCTGTCCTTCGGATTTGCTCAAACATTTAATGTCTTCTACCTTCACCCATGCTACACCCCTCCGCCAAGTTTCATTAAAATCCAGGCCAGTAGTTTCTCTGTAATCCTGCTGAGATACAAATAGACAGACAAACCAAACAGAAAAAATTACCTCTTTGGCAGAGGTTACGATGAACATGAAACACGTGTAGATAGAAAAAAACCTGTAGGACTGATCATCCAGAGCTTCTCAGTTACATTTGAAAACACACTTTGTAATTGTGAGCTTTAAAAAGAATCATCCCTTATATAGTGGCATGTTCCTTACATCCTCAAATCACGAAATGTGTCACTCATTAGGCGCTTTCACACCGGAGTACTTTTCCCAGGAATAGTTCCGATAGTTCCTGGGATTTTGCGTTCACACCAAAAAGATTTGGAACTAGAACTTTTAACCGGGAACCTTTTCACCCCTTTTTCAGTCCCTGCTAGTGAGGTGGTACTTTCCTGGGGAGGAAAAGGTTCCAATTTCTGATTGGCTGGGCAAATTGCAAACCACTTCACGTAAAACTAAAAAAATGTTTTGTGAAGCCGCCATTTTATTTGTTCGCATTAGCATTATTGGCATTAGCATTAGCCCAGCGCACCAACAGAGAGAGACTAACTTATGGCAACACAAAATAAAACGTGGGAGCGGTGGAGTGATGAGGAGGTGTCGGCGCTTCTGATGATTTACCCGGGACTTCGGGGGACTTCGGGTGGCAGTACCACCAGAAGTCCGCAAACCACCGTGAAGTGGTTTGCGGCCTGCCAGTAAACCCAAACCAGAAGAAGAAGAAGTGAGGTCAGCAGCTTCATTTGCGTAATCCTCCCTCAGGGACTTATTCTGGTGTGAACGCGATATACTAGATAGTTCCGGAACTAAAGAGTTCCGGGGAATTATGTTCTGGGAACTATTCCTGGGAAAAGTACTTGGTGTGAAAAGCGTCATTTTGAATCAGTCTGAGCCCTGCTCTCCTCCCCGTTAAACCATGCTTGCTTTTAGAAAAGTCCCTCCCTCCACCTCCCCAGCCTCCTCCTGTATGAGCATTTAGCTGAACGTTTTAATTGTTGAATGTTTCTTTTAATATGTGTCATGTTCATCAAATGTTCTGTAGGGTAGGTTCGTGACTTGTGAGCTTACTCAGCTCTCTGCAGACCCACCTAGACAAATTAAAATCCATATTTTTGTCACAATAAATGTTAAAACCTTGAATTAAATGATTATTTATTGTTTCTCAGATATTACAATCTTACACAGTTTAACAGAACGTATATTCATCAAGGATCATACAATAAACACGGAAGCACGTGTTATGTAATTTGCTGCATTTAGGATCCTGCAGTATAAGGTAAATGATCAGTGCAGCAGCTAAATTATGGACTGATATGTTCCTGCTCTGGTTCCAAATGCACTGACTCAGAAGGCAACATGTTGTGAGTAGGCCGTTGTGATCGGTGACACACCTCCGTCTGCTGAGTGTTTGTAAGATATGCAGAGGTAAGGGGCACTGTACAATAGCTGCCCCACTGCTCCTAGTACTAAACTCCTGGTACTATAGGATGGGTTAAATGCAGAGGCCACATTTCACTGTGTGTTCTGTGTGCTCTGCATGTTCAACCATTAAAGAGGGTTTCATCCCTCCGATTCTATTAAAAAAGAAAAGGAAAAAAAAGGGGCGAGAAACACCCAGCAGCTAATTCATTTGCATTGATACGTTACAGCAATATGAAATTGGTTCACATTTCATATTGCTCCATTATCAACTATTGAGTTACTGTCTACTTTTCTCGGAACAATTCTTAATCCCCCAATTTATAACCATGTGCACATTGAAATTAGTATTTCTATTTGGGGGTGGCTGGTGGGAGAGAAACTCCCTTTGGAGGAAACTTTGGGATTTTAGCCTTTGCGGACCATTTACCCATTTACATGCACAAACACGTATAAAACATACTGCAAAAAAGTGAGCCGCTCAGAGCCGCTGAGTTATTCAGTGACCGGCTTACAATTGATCTTTCAGGGTTGTGTATGCTGGTAGAATATAAGTGTAAAGGGCCGCGATAAAAAGTTGAAACATGCAATGGGTTTGTTAGAAAAATATCACTCGTCACCGGCTTGGTCTTCAATATCAGGATACTTATTATCCTTGCAAGAATGTAAGTGGTCATCACACACAGGGCTGCATGTCACAAATAGTTCCCAGAACAGTGTCCTTGACCTTGACATGCTTTATATACAAGAAAGGGTGTTACAGTCACAAGATGGAGAATACCGGTTCAAAGCAGTATTCTGGCCTTAGTTCAGATTGGCTAAGGCCTGCGTAAGCAATAAACATGACAGTCATATGTCTATCTCCATAGAGGCTGAATCATCATGTTAATCGTTGTCACATAGCTATCATATGCCTAAAACAGTCCTGATGCTCTTCTAGGTAATCATACATCCTGTTACGTACACAGCTATGTAGGGCCTTTGTTATCATGTCAGTATTTTCCCAACAGTTGTCAAAAGAGATTTTGTCTATAGAACTCATGATTAACATATGATTGGATGAATTATGGTTTTTGTTTAGGCAACATTAGGGAAAATATTCAACTTAAACTGCCATTCCTATTTTAGCTCATTTGTTGTACACCAGAATACTTAAGGGTATTGTCGAGTCATTAAAGTTACATAATTATAAAAACGATTCCTGTGGACGAGAAGCATATCTTAAAGCTCTTATGGTTTGAGTTTTTTTGCAAATATGTTCATATGGTTGTTTGTGTAAGCATATCATTTGAAAAAGGGAACAAGTAACAATCGACGAAATGTGAGACAGTCTTGTTTTCTTACTGCTGTATATTATAGTCTTGGACTTTTGTATAATGTGAAGATGGTGATTGTTCTTCAGTGTGTTACGTCTCTCTATATCCAGAGAGCAGTCACTGTCAAGCCTCCCAGAAAACAACATACCTTTTTCACGGCAGAGATGTTTCCTTTGCACCGGTGAAACTAATGTCTTCGATGATGGATTGCATCTATCATGTGTTCCAGTAAGCCATGACAGTGATCCAACTTGCACAATGCCAACATCCTCACCTAAAAGGCCTGTAGAGGTTTTGAATGTTCTCAATTAAACATGTGCCTTTCCTGCTGTGACAAGCCAAAATGTCTGCTGGGAAAAAGGTCTATCTGAGAGTGTAGGGTCATTGGTTCAGATAGTTTCTCTGACTCACAGGTCACAGCTCTCCCCCTGCTTCAGCTGATATCCACCCTGCATTATCTTCTTCTCCGTAGGCACCTTTAATAGCTCAAAACTACACAAATACTTTTATCAATGATCTCTTTACTTTAGATAAAATAACTTCTTGCAGGAACCTTTGTGCCACTTTAGTATCAAAAAGGAAATTCACATGGTTTTGAATGCTGAAATTGCACAAATGTATCCCCAAGTAGATTGTGAGATCTGATTTAAAAAGTCCCAAAAGTTATTTTATAAAATGTGGCCGAAATATATTTGATTGATTTTATTTTAGATTATGAAACCACATGATGCCTAATGTTTAGTTTTGAATTGGGCAATCTAAAAGACTGGACTTTTTAATAAAGGTAGTGGCAGGTCAGACAATAATCTAGATAGAACATCTTTGATTTTAAAATGAACATAAGGAGTCAGTAATCTACTGCAGTGATGTTCTCCTGTTTCTCTCTTTTAGTCAGGACTCTACGCTCTGATTTTTGAATCAGCTGCTGATGTCTGATTGACTTTTCAGAGAGACCTGTGGAGACGGCAACTTTCTAAAACCTGCTGAGGCAAAGCTTCTTTAATTCTTCATATACTATTCAATCCTATTCCTAAGTCGTTAAAAGCTTCATGTATTCGTCTTAATGTGGACTCCGACAGAGGCACAGTTTAGTTTCCCTTTCAGTGTGCAACCCTGTTAAATATTTGAGCCGTGATACTTATTTACAGTTTTGTAACTTACACACACAAACAGTACATCCTGGTTTACCTTATATGGGAGATTTATAAAGGTCTCACCAAGGGGCAAACTCTGGGGAATAGCCGGGACACCAATACGGAAGTGCCACACACTGTAGTTCATATATTGGCCGATAGGCGATGGCTGCAGAAAGGAGCAATTTCCATAGACCCCCATGTTAAAATGCCCAATTTTACAGCATGTTTCTACCCCTGGCTCCATACATTTTATTATCGATATAGTTAGATTACACCTTCATGATTATGGATCTGTGAGTGAATTGTTTTCTAACGCGACCCTTTTATTTATATTAGGTTTTAACGTTTTTGCATAAATTAGGGCGTGGTCACATTGAGTGACGGCTCTGTCAAGTGACTGCTGCTGCTAGCTACAGGGACTCTGCCTGGTCAGTTCATCCAGGAAACACAACTTGAAGCCGGCCGTGGTTGTTTGTTCCTCATGCTTATATATCGGACTATTGTGACTCGCTCTGCGGTTAAAACAGACGGTGCATGAATGCGGTTTTGCGGTAAGTGAAATTCGAGTGCTTTATTTATGTGTTAATGATTTTATCGCTAAGATTTTATTGCTAAGGTTCATTTAAATTGGCTATGCTCAAATATGTAGACAAGTTAACGTCGAAGTAGTGTATGTGAAATCAACCTCACAATAAGATGTGTATATTACAATTATTAACGTCATATTTCAAGATGATTACTTAGATATTACAATATGGTTGGTTGAGCTGGAGTTCATTATTGAGCTTACACGTTAACGTCTCAGTCATCTGAAGAACGAACCCAAACCTTGTTGTTTGTATTAATTGCATTACCAAATGGGTATCAAATAAACAGTAAGCATTGGTAACACAACTTCCAAAGTTACAGTAAAATAAAAAGGACCCTGACTCGGACAATACACAATCCAACATGTTCAACAGAAGATAATCAGTTATATTGTTTGTACACATGGTACTTTACATATATATCTGTTTGTTTAAGGTGTCCAGGTGATGCAGACAGGCTGGACCAGGGTGAGAGACAGAACTGGACTCCTCACAGCAGTGAACTTCAGCACAGGTACTAAGACTCTTTTTTTCATACTGTACAAAGAATCAAGAAAGATATTGGTTTAAATAAATGAAGTATTGACTTGAATACACTGATATACATTCCATTAAACAATACTAAATACTAGATCACCTACACATCAGTTAAGTTGAGGGTTTTTTCCATGCAAAAAGTTACATTTAGATGTTAACAAGCACTATGATTTTGTCAGCTTTCTAATTAAATGTATTGAAGGCAAAGGTATTTAACACACAGTGAGAACTGCTACTATTTATCTCTCAATATTGTCTGTAAAAAACGTGGTAAAAGTGATTATTTCAGTGAGACAACAGAGCAAGCTTCTACAGTTGCACTACGTTTTGTAACAGTTCAATATTATTTTGATAATAACATATATTTCAATGTTGATGAACTTCATACTGTTCATTCATAATCTGATTGTCTTTGTAGCTCACTGTTGAAATAAAAAAAAAACATTACAATTACAAAATAATTATATCTACAGCCCCTAAACATACAAACACACCGCTTTCATAAATAAAACACTTGTTCTGCAATAATATGTTTTATGTTTCCTGTAATTTTTGTTAGGAAAGGACATGCCTGAAAGACACGACATTTTCTCCTTCTCTGAGGGTCAAGAAGAACATCCAATAAGAACATTAAAAGCTGATATTATGAGATTTTAAGACCAGTACAGGACATTCACTAAAACTACTTTTATTGTGAAAACACAGTCAGCTGATCGAATGCACCTATTTCCACATCTACACTCCATCAACTGATTATTTCTATTTGCCTCACTTTATGAGCTTCACATCACCTGTGCCTTGTACTGCAGAGTTTGCAACGTCACAAATATATGGGGCCAATCTTCAGTCAGATGTGAATGTGTAATCTAACATTTTCAGTAAGAATAATGGATGAAAGGAGTGCAAATACAATTTATTGAAATGTGAACCAAAAGTTAATCAAAAATGTTTTAAATAAAAAGCACATATGGACAGAAGGTGTAAACCTATTAAATGTATAAGTAAACACATTTAGTCAAATAACGTGACAGACCAGGCCTGTGCAGTTGGTATCAGCTATGCCCAGCATGGGCTCCTCCATCAGGCCTGGTCCTCCTCGCTGAGGAAAGACCCTCAGTCCTCTCCAAACCAACAGACAGGACGTCCATCACACAGAGGTTTCTCCCTGAAGTCTCTGCAGCTCTCTGGACACCAGGCTGTCTCAATCCGTCCACACTGAATATGAGAGGGGGGAAATGAAAATAATAAATGCTTTATACAATAAGAAACATAAAGTTGAGTTGCTCAGTTTTTTTAGATTGTCAATACTATTACTGTATAACTAATATATCAGGTTAAGAGGCACATTCAAATAAAGATTGGTCTTTAAATACATGTTGCCTTTTGAATTGTTTGTCCAAAGTCAAGGATCTAGAACTGGTACTTAGTTGTAATGATACAGTCTGGTTATTATGCTGTTTGGAGGAGGCCTCACAGGTAAGAGCACTAACTAGCTACCATCACATGTACCTTAGCTTGACTTAAATGTATTAAACGTATAGTTAAGTGATATCAAAATACAAATAACTAATGCCATGCAAACATATTAATATTTGCTTGATTCCAGTGTTGAATTTAGAACAATTGCATACAAACATTAAGGGGTTTTAAGATTCTGAAGTATTATGCTAAAAACTCAATAACTTAGATTATTATTTATAGTTTTGCTGAATAGTTTCATGTCCGTTTACCTTAGAAACGTAAAATGCGACGGCAGTGTGCAGATGGGGAGCATGTTAGCTTAGCTTGGTAGCTTCAGCTAGCTCTGGAACTTCCAGCTCGGTGGCAGCAGGTCCCGCCTCGGCTCCGCCTCTTTGCCCTTATTTGGAGCAGGCGGGAGTTGAACTCTGACGTCACTGTCGAGCCGTGAGTGGCCGACTCCGCCTACTAAGGGCTTCTCGGCAACTCTGCAGAATCCTATGGGTGACGTCACGGACCCTACGTCCATTTATATATACAGTCTATGGGTCTCACATGAGAAAGTAGGACGTTTAGTCTGGGACTTTACTGGGAAAAAGTGTGTGCATGTGTGTATGACCTCAGGAGTAATACCTGCAAGGACTGGTTCAAGGTGTGTGTGTGTGTGTGTGTGTGTGTGTGTGTGTGTGTGTGTGTGTGTGTGTGTGTGTGTGTGTGTGTGTGTGTGTGTGTGTGTTACCAAAAGGTCCTCAGAGAAACTGAGCAAAAGTTCCCAGCCAGTGGAGTTATTTAGTTGTCATCGGTAAATCACTGCCTGTGTAGTAGCGGGCCGCTGGGCAGGCAGAAATAATGAAGACTGGTGACGGAGCCAGGTGGAGCTCCACTTTACGCAGCATGCCTCTGCCACACTTTATAATGGACAGGGCTCTGCTATGTGAAAGTAAAACTTGGGTCAGAAATCTAACTGTTTACTTTAAGGGGATTCTTTATTTGTGTTGAAAATGCTGTTGTGGAAGAACATGCACATGGTTTGGAAGTCAACATATGGGAACAGTGCCTTATCAGATCAGCATTATTGAAATATCAGCTTGTAAAATGATACTGTAGTTGTAGTAGAAGCCGAAGTAAAAGGCTATCATTTTTTAAAAGGGTAGAAATTCAATGAGAAACGTTACGGTTAGATAAAATGTGCAAAAACGTTTAGCATTTCTTTATTGTCGAAATGATGACATTTATAACGGGATCAAATCAAAGTGAATGGCCTGCTGCTGCTGAATGCATGGGGCAAGTGACTGGAAAAAGTTTTAAAAGTTATTACATCGTTTCAGATAATAATAATAATAAATAATAATAATGATAATTCATTCTATTTAGGGGCGCCTTTCAAAGCACCCAAGGACACCTTACAATTCATAACATATTCTAAGGAAAGGTTTTAAGACAGTACAAATAATGCAGTCCGGGTGATGGAAAGTATTCCAAAAGTATTCTAAAAGTAATCTGCCACCGGTCCCGGCCGGGATTGTTGTTAGCTTCTGATGCGCAGAACAAAAATCTGGCCTACCCTATTTTTTACAGGCCCACCCTAAAGTACATTTCTGCCTACGCTACTGCTGCAAACATCACTGCTACAACCCACTGCTGCAGATATACTCTTTACAACATCAGGAGGATACGTCCCCACCTGACCCAGAAAGCGATGCAGGTTCTGGCCCAGGCTCTCGTCATCTTACGCCTAGACTACTGCAACTCCCTCCTGGCTGGTCTACCTGCATGTGCCATCCGACCTCTGCAGCTCATCCAGAATGCAGCGGCTCGTCTGGTCTTCAACCTTCCTAAATTTTCCCACACCAGGTAACTTCCGGTAACTGCTAGAATCCACTTCATGACAATGGTACTTGCGTACCATGCTGCGAATGGATCTGGCCCTTCCTACATCCAGGACATGGTCAAACTGTACACCCCAGCAACATGTGCGCACATAGAGTGCCTTAACACCAAGCCATGTGTGGCTATCAAAGTGTACCAATAGCTTTTCTAACTGTCAGGGTTTAGTGCTAGTATGCTGTTAGCTGTTGTGTTTTAGTGTCTTGTCTATCGGTCTGTTGATAATTACTATACTCTCTCTCTCTCCAGGTGTCGGCACTTCCTGTCCGTGTGGCACCTGCTAGACTGATTGTTGTTCCCGCCCCTGATTGTGTCCACCTGTGCCCCATTACCTAATATGTATATTTAGTCCTTCTCTCCCTTTGTCTGGTGTTGGTTCGTCTTGTGTTATCATTAGATCCATGCCTGTTTGCCAGAGATATATATTGCAGTACCTAGTAGATCCTAGTGATTCTATGGAGAGTCCTAGTAGAACCTAGAAGTATAATTGAAAGCTTTGGTTTCTATTCAATAAAGAGTATTACTAAGCAACAGAATCGAGCATCTGAGTTCTTACGAGTCCATCGTATCAGAACGAACCAACCTAACAAGATGGACTCAGCCGATTCTACAACGCTAAAAACGGCCCTGCAGGTGCAGGGTAGACTCCTTCATCAGCATGAGGAACAGCTGTCAGCAATTAACCAAGGGGTCCAGGGTTTGAATGTTCGTCAAGACAACCTTCAAGCTACTGTGTCAACGGAAATAAACCTACTGGCTGAGAAGATGCGGGAAGTACTCACTCATCTCGTGGCAAATCCTGGTGTTCCTGCGGCACAGTTTTCTGGTCCAGCGGGGGTCGGGTCTGCTGATATTCCCATCCAAGTCCCCGTACATTCGCCTACGATCCGCCTCGCTTCGCCAGAGAAATTCTCCGGAGAATCTGGAAACTGTCGTCCTTTCCTGGTGCAGTGCGATCTCCACTTCAAACACCAGCCCGCAGCATTTCCCACCGATCAAGCTAAAATAGCTTTTATTGTTTCTCATCTGACGGGGAGAGCGGAAGCCTGGGCAACAGCGGAGTGGTCCCGGAACTCGCCTGTTTGTCAGTCAGTAAGACTGTTTTTGGAGACCATGAGCAAGATTTTTGATCTGACATCACCCGGGAGAGAGGCAGCGAGAGCCCTGGTGAACATTAAGCAGCGGCAGACGAGAGTGATGGATTACGCAATCGAGTTCCGTACTTTGGCAGCGGAGAGTGGGTGGAACTCAGCGGCTCTCTTTGATGCCTTCCTGCATGGATTATCGGATCCCATAAAGGATCAGTTGGCTCCATTACAGCTGCCTGAAGATGTGGACTCGCTCATCGCCATGGCTATCCGGGTTGATCAACGTCTAGCTGAAAGAGAGCGGGAGAAAGGAAGGAATACAGGATCCACTCCACCTTTCAGACAGGAATTACCGAGGGAATACTACGCTTGGCAGAGGAATTCCCAGTCTTCATCTCCAGAGCGACCAGCGCCCCCTATCGCCGCGGAGGAACCGATGCAGCTCGGTAGAGCCAGACTCACTCCGGAGGAGCGTCAGCGCCGTCTACGGGAACGTCGATGCTTCTACTGCGGCCAGCAGGGTCATGTTTCGGCAGCCTGTTCGGTAAAAGATTGGGCTCATCAGCGGGAAGGAGGACGCTGGTGAGCCGAATGACTTCCTTCGACTCTCCAGTCAGAAAATTAATGCAGGTACAAATCAAACTTGGTGATAATACTATGACTCAGGATGCATTAGTCGATTCTGGGGCTGATGAGAGTTTGTTAGACTGGGAGTTGGCTAAAAGTTTAAACTTAAAGGTCGTTCTTTTAGATCAACCCTTAGAGGCTAGTGCTTTGGACGGCCGCCTTTTATGTACTATTACTCATCGCACGGAGCCCATGGTATTAGTCATAGATCAGGAACATCGTGAGCAAATAAGTTTTCATTTATTTAACTCTGCTCAACATCCTATCATTTTGGGGTACCCCTGGCTTGTTAAACACAACCCTCACATTGACTGGCAGACAGGAAAGGTTAAAGGGTGGGGAGTTGAGTGCTCTCGTTCATGTTTAACCAGTAAAACAGGGTTGAGTAAATTGCATAGTAACTCTAAGCAGGGGTCAGGCAATAACATTGACACTTTTTCTAAGCCTTCTGACTTTCCTGATTTGGCTAAAATTCCGGCGTGTTATTTAGATATCAAGGAGGTGTTTAATAAAACACGAGCTACTTCTTTGCCACCCCATAGACCGTACGATTGCCCCATAGACCTTCTATCAGGCTCTACTATTCCCAAGGGATGGTTGTACTCACTTTCTGGGCCAGAAAGGGAGGCCATGAAGGAATATATCGATTCTTCACTCAAAGCTGGTTTGATTCGGACATCTTCATCCCCAGCAGCGGCAGGTTTCTTTTTCGTGGGGAAAAAGGACGGGACATTGAGGCCCTGTATTGACTACAGTCCGCTAAATCAGATCATAGTTAAGAACAGATATCCCCTTCCACTCATCTCTACGGCATTCGAACTGTTACAGGGAGCTAAGATATTCACCAAGCTTGACTTAAGGAATGCTTATCACCTTGTGCGCATCCGGGAGGGCGATGAGTGGAAAACAGGTTTCAATACACCGACGGGACATTACGAATATTTGGTGATGCCTTTTGGACTTTGTAATGCACCTGCTGTTTTCCAAGCCCTCATTAATGATGTGTTACGAGATTTCCTGAATGTTTTCTGTTTTGTGTATCTCGATGATATTCTCATCTTTTCTCCAGATGAGAAAACTCATGTTAACCATGTTCACCTTGTTCTTCAGAGACTCCTGGCTAACCATTTGTTTGTGAAGGCCGAAAAATGTGAGTTTCATGTCAATTCAGTGTCATTTTTGGGCTTTGTGATTTCCCCTAACAAGGTGGAAATGGACCCAGCTAAGGTCAGTGACGTGGCTAATTGGCCAACACCAGACAATAGAAAGAAAGTTCAGCAATTTTTGGGGTTTGCTAACTTTTACAGACGTTTCATACGCAATTTCCGTGCTATTGCCTCTCCTCTCCATGCCCTTACCTCTCCCCATGTTCAGTTTGTGTGGAATTCACAGGCAGAGAAATCTTTCCTGGAACTGAAGAGGAGGTTCACCACAGCTCCCATCCTGACTGTACCTGATCGCCACCGACAGTTTGTGGTGGAAGTGGACGCCTCCAACGACGGCGTTGGAGCTATACTGTCCCAGATATCAGCGGGGGACAACAAACTTCATCCGTGTGCTTATCTCTCCCGTAAGCTATCTTCTGCCGAGAGGAATTACGACGTGGGAAATCGGGAACTGTTGGCGGTGAAGATTGCTTTGGAGGAGTGGCGGCACTGGTTGGAGGGAGCGGAGCAGGATTTCCTGGTCTGGACGGATCACAAAAACCTGCAATACATCAGGAAGGTCAAACGCTTGAACTCTAGGCAGGCCAGATGGGCTTTGTTCTCTAATAGATTTAGGTTCACTCTGTCATATCGACCTGGTTCACAGAATGGAAAGCCTGATGCACTCTCCAGAACGTATGATCCTGAGCCATCCCCCAAGAGTCCAGACCCCATTCTGCGGCCAGACCGAGTGATAGGGAGTGTGACCTGGCCCATTGAAGCCAAGGTCAAACAGGCTAACAGCGGGAATCCTGTTCCTAAAGGGTGTCCTCAGAATCGCCTGTTTGTTCCAGGGACACTTCGTTCTAAGGTGATTCATTGGGCCCATACATCTGTTCTTTCCTGCCATCCTGGAACCAAGAGGACCCTCTTTATGGTGAAACACAGATTCTGGTGGCCTGCTATGGGGAAAGATGTGGCAGAATATGTGGCAGCATGTCCGGTGTGTGCTAGGAACAAGACGTCTCGTCAAGCTGTGGCAGGTCTTCTCCGACCTCTGCCCATTCCCAAGAGACCATGGTCGCACATTGCGTTGGACTTTGTGACAGGATCTCCACCTTCGGCAGGTTACACCACAGTACTCACAGTCATTGATCGTTTTTCCAAGATGGTACACCTCATCCCCATGTCCAAATTGCCTACGGCCAGAGAAACAGCACAGGCCATGTTGTCCCATGTTTTTCGTATCCATGGTTTCCCAAACGATGTCGTTTCAGACCGAGGCCCACAATTCGTTTCACGTTTCTGGAGGGAGTTTTGTCGCCTGATCCAAGCCACTGTGAGCCTGACGTCCGGATACCATCCCCAGTCAAACGGCCAAGCGGAGAGGATGAACCAAGAAATGGAGACCTGTTTGAGATGCCTGGTGTCCCAGAAACCTACCACCTGGAGAAAACATCTGATTTGGGTTGAGTATGCACACAACACCTTACCCACATCAGCCACCGGAATCTCTCCTTTCCAATGTGTCCATGGATACCAGCCTCCATTGTTCCCGGAGCTCGAGCAGGAAGTTATCGTACCATCAGCACATGCTCTGGTTCGCCGCTGTCGCCGGGTATGGAAGGGAGTTCGCCAGATGCTGCAGAGAAGTGCGACCGGCATGAAGAGGTTGGCTGACCGAAAGCGACGTCCATCTCCTAGATACAAGGTCGGTCAACGAGTGTGGTTGTCCACCAAAGATCTTCCTCTGCACGTCCCCTCCAGGAAACTGGCTCCTCGGTTCGTTGGTCCATATCCCATTTCAAAAGTTATTAATCCTGTTGCTGTTCGCCTATGTCTCCCAAAGTCCCTCAAGGTCCACCCCACGTTCCATGTCAGCAAGCTGAAACCAGTTTTAGAGAGCAGACTGGTTCCCCCCTCCACACCACTCCACCTCCCCGGGTCATCGACGGAGGTATCGTCTATACAGTAAAAAATATTCTGTCAGAAAGAAAGCAGGGTAGAGGGAGACAGTTCCTGGTCGACTGGGTAGGGTATGGAATAGAGGAAAGATGCTGGATCCCGGGCAGCTTCATTGTCGACAAGTCCCTTATCACAGATTTTGACAGACTACGGTCTCACTATTCAGGGACGTCTGGAGCCGTCCGTAAAAGGGGGGGTACTGTCAGGGTTTAGTGCTAGTATGCTGTTAGCTGTTGTGTTTTAGTGTCTTGTCTATCGGTCTGTTGATAATTACTATACTCTCTCTCTCTCCAGGTGTCGGCACTTCCTGTCCGTGTGGCACCTGCTAGACTGATTGTTGTTCCCGCCCCTGATTTTGTCCACCTGTGCCCCATTACCTAATATGTATATTTAGTCCTTCTCTCCCTTTGTCTAGTGTTGATTCGTCTTGTGTTATCATTAGATCCATGCCTGTTTGCCAGAGATATATATTGCAGTACCTAGTAGATCCTAGTGATTCTATGGAGAGTCCTAGTAGAACCTAGAAGTATAATTGAAAGCTTTGGTTTCTATTCAATAAAGAGTATTACCAAGCAACAGAATCGAGCATCTGAGTTCTTACGAGTCCATCGTATCACTAACAAACACCAGGACAGTCTTCAGCAGTAGTGGCCAGCCCATAGGGGCGCTAGGGGCGCCGCCCCCCCTCTTCCCACATGTTTTATTGTCATTACAAATTAAATAAAAAATTAGAAATATATGTAAATGTTTTTGTTTTTTTTAATGAACAAGGTAAATATTATATAGTTGGTATCAGTAAAATGTAGGGATGTAACGATACCAAAAACTCACGGTACGATAATATCGCGATACAAACGATATTTATCACGATATTGAAAAATAAAGAAAAAGAATGTGAATCTTTTTTTGTAATTTTTTTTTACTTGAATTTGTTTTCATTATTAAATAAGAAATCTGATTTGTACAACATTTGAGTAGGATAGTAGTATTTTAAAGTGTCAACAATATAATAATCAGACCCTGCAATAGAATAAATCAAGTTTCACTTTAGTTTTTCAAGTAACTAAACTCTAACTCACTAATGGCGCATTTCCACTGCAGCGGGTAGCCCCGTTTAAGCGTCCTTAATCGTCCTCAAGCGGCCAGGCCAGTTTTTGGTGGCCTTTCCATATAGCGTAGCACCGGCTAGCGGGTACTTTTCCCCTCTTTTTCCGGCCCCATAAAATCGTGGTTCTATCAGGCCAGGGCCAGGGCTGAACTAGTGACGTCAACACTCTTGACTGCTGATTGGTCAGAGAGAATCATCACAAGATCGCGCACGAGATCATCCCTAGCGTCGCATATATATCTAGAAGCAAGCTTGCAGTATTTTTATACACAGCATTTTTGTAAATGGAGGAGCTACAAAAATGGCAACATCAAAGAAAAGCACACCGTGGTCGACCGAGGAGGTGACGACGTTCCTACATCTCATTGGGGATGATAAAACCAGTCGATCGCCCCGCCTACACTGCGTTGCTACCCCAGGTCCTTAACTGTAATGGAAATTACATGCGCCACGGCCTCGGACGGCCAGCGAGGCAGCCGGAGGCCTGAGCGAGGACGCTTAAACAGGGCTACCCCGCTGCAGTGGAAATGTGCCATAACTCACTCACTCAGCATCATCAAGGTTATCTTTTAGGAATATGAGCATGTCCACATTTCGAGGTAGAAGCTGGGATGTTTGGGCGTTTAGAATATCCCCTGCTGTGGAAAAAAAACTCTCTTGCTTGGTACTGATGTTGCTGGGACAGAGAGATATACTTTGGCCATGGGTAACAGCAGTGGGTAAAACTGTGCATTGTCTCTCCACCACTTCAAAAACAATACCGTTTTTGCCAAGAAGGTGAGGCTTTTTGACAGGGCGAGATATAAATATACTGTTGGTACTTGTCAATGTCTCTAGGTACATATGTAAATGTAGCCCTGTAAATACGATGTCCTTTATTGTTATCTGTTGTTTTATGTTCATGTTGTAACCTACTTGCTGCCATGTTGGACAGGTCTCCCTTGAAAAAGAGATTGATGATCTCAATGGGACCATCTGGTTGAATAAAGGTTTTAAAAAAAAAGAAATTGGTATTGAGACATTTATTTACCGCGATATTCGATATATCGTTACATCCCTAGTAAAATGTATAATCTAAAATAAAATCTTGTTTAAAATTGTGTTACGATGTCCAAAGTTACTGATAAGTCACATGTTTCCTGCCTGGCCGCAGCGTGTATCATTACCTTCTCTCGTCTGGGCGCTAAGAAAGGAGCCCTCACTCAGCCCCAGCAGCATCCAACACATTGCTGACTGTTGCTATCTGTAAACTATGCCGCCGAAACATAATTTCAGCCAATCAGCGTCGTCAGATCTGATGCTCAAAGGGCGGTAATTACAGCGCCCGATGCAGTCTGTGAGTTGGTTATGGCTAGAAAGGATCCGTCTTGTGTAAAACTCTCGCGAGAGTTTGTGAGTCACGTGGCTGAATGTTTACGTTTGACAGGCAGCCTTTCAATTACGATCGTTAACATCAGTGGGCCACAGCAAATGATGGTGAGAAGCTAAACTATCTATTAATTATGTCAATTACAGGGAGTGTGATTGTAACTGTGTGTGTGACTATAGCTGGATGCAAACAGGTAACGCTGTCTTTTGTTTCCCATGCTTGCTCTTCAAACAGCCGGGGACAGATACTATGTGCCCGTGATAAATAAACATACACACACACACACATATAATTGTATATAGTTGAGTTTTGACAGCATCCATCAAACTAGATTTTTTGCCTTAATGGTCTGTTTTCTAATATTTCTGTGTTTCTGAACCACGTCTGTGTCTGCATATAATGTTCGTATTTAGTCTCCTGATTTTAAATGGGAATTAAATCATTTTAGTGTTCCCAAAGAACCGGTGTTCTGCAGTTTATGTGGGCCTACTGTACTGTTGCACAGTTTACTGTAGAAACTATGTCCAGGACAAGGTATTTGGAAGTTTTAGAAGATTCATAGCTAACCACACTGAAGATTATGGAGGTATTGATCAGTCTTCTCATATCTCTAACATCACCAGAAGTCATAATTTAAGGGGTCATTTCTCAAAATGTTCCCCGTGTGGTTTATTCACCATTACAATAGCCTCACCTAAAATAATTTCCACCAGCCGCCACTGGTCTTCAGGATGGAGCAGGAAAAATCTATTTTGAGGGGACAAATACAAGTAGGTAGAGCCCGAGATGGCCAAAGTACACACATCCTTTACTCAAGTAGAAGTACAGATACTCGTGTTTAAAAATACTTAAAAGTAGAAGTACTGACTAAACTTCTTTACTCAAGTAAAAGTAAAGAAGTATGCCATAACTGCTATCTGTTTTATAGAGTAACTGACCTCCCTTTATATTAATAGAAAAATAATGTCATTGTTAGCTAATGAATATTTCGATGGTGAACAACGGCACAATGACAACGTTTTAATTTGTCCTTCTTCTTTAGAGAAGACCAGGAAATGATGGACACAACACACGGATCGTGTTAAAATCATGTTAAAATCAAGGCACGCAATGACTCCCCCTCAAAACGCAGATTAAAACTAAAGTCGAGCCTGTTTTGAAAATGTAAAAAGTAAAAAGTCGTCAGAAAAATAAGTAGTGGAGTAAAGTACTCATACCAAAATGTACAGTAACAAAGTATTTGTACTCCACTACTTCCCACCTCTTCGTAGAGCACAACAAATACATATTTTTACTGTGACAGGACACACCCCATCTGTCCTCTCTCTAATGAGCGACAAGTGCAATACCCTGGTGGAAACAGTTTTTTTATTATATGTTAAGTTAAGTAAGTGCTAGACTCTAATTGTAAGGAAGCTTTGACGAAATGTTTTCCTAAAGGGACAATTGAACTGCTCTCCTCTCTTGATAAAGCACTTAAACATGTGCCACTGCAGTTCAGCGCCCCGAAACACAAAGGACAGATGTTACAATTTCATGTGTAATGGCGATAGGTTTTTGATTGGGGCTATTACTGTTAGTCCGGTTTCCATTTCTTTCTTTGTTTTTATCTCATTCTTTGTTCAACAGGCTAAAATGAGACTCGAGGATGATAAAATGATTGCGTTAACTGACCGGAAATAATTGCAGTGTTTTGAGAGTGTGAATCATTGGTATATAGAGCGTTGTGTGTGAGATCTAACATGTGAGCTCAAATGCTGCAGCTTGGAGCAGGTGGATATAATAACACAAGGAAGAAAAGATCATTTTTTACACATTAACTCCACCCTGACAGCCTCTACTCTCCAATCCCCCATTTAATATAAACCCTCTCTCCCTTCTTTCTTTTAAATCTAATTTAATAGAAGGTTGCAAAATTCCAGCTATCACCTCCCGAGATTGTGGGTTTAGGAATGTGCTCTGTCGCTTTGTTGCTCGATACCTCGTGCAGAACAATATGTCTGAATAACATCTTCAGACATGTGCGTCTCAGATTAGCCACGTTTCTTCAGGAGAGACATTTATGAGCTTCATGCTGCATTGTTTAACTCTGAGTCATATACCTTGCATTGAAAGCTTAATAGCGAAATAATTATGTTAACCTTTTTTTTAACTATTTTTTTCTATTAATCCTTGAGTGATAACAATCAAAGGGTGTTTGAATGCTTAATTAAATATGAATCTACTCTGTGAGCTTCAAGAAGATCCTCCGAATAACACTGATGTACCTGTGATCAATCCAAACAGATTCAAACCCACAAGAGCCTCTGCACCCCCCCCATCCTCTCCTTCAGCCTACGTACTGCACACTCCACACGTTACTCTCCATAGGGGTGTAATTACGTTTGTGGTGTACACTGGGTAATTAGCCGTGTTTATGCTTAGCTCTCTGCTGGAAAAGTGGAGAGGAAGCAAGCAGAGCAACAACAGAAACATCACCACATCTGCTGCGGATAATTCCATAGCAGGATAATGCAATTCCTAAACAAATCATTGCAAAACAAATGTTAGCATAATGACAATTATTCATATGCTACAAAGACAATGACCGTTTTTGCATTTTATGTTCACCCTTCCCCTCCGGAAGCGAGAAAAACAGAAACACGGCAAGGATTTATACACACAGTGGGTGTGAAGAAAGGGAAATGTTGTTCTAAATTATCCTATATTAGATTATGTTAAGACAATAAGTCAATATTATTTAACATCTGAAAATACCATAACAATGACGCAAATTCCCTCGGCTGATGAAGAGTTCAGAAAGTGAGAGGCATTTAAAAAGCTCTGGAAAAGAAAAGCAAGCAGAACTTTAAATGATATTTGCAATAATGACCTTTCACCTTCAAAATGTACTTTACTGATTGATAATGTATTTTTTTTTTAATACCCTACATACTAACAACATGACATTATGTTGCATACTTTGAATGTAAACTACTGGTTTTAGGCAACTTTGAATCATACTTATTCATGAGGGTATGTATGGCTAGATCACAGCAATCGGTGCAGATCTCATTGTTAAAGCTGTCACCTCTCCGCCTCTCTCTACCTGTTAATGGAAAAGTAAAACCCAGCAGCTGTATCTAATCCTGCAGATAAGCAAAACAAACAAGGGGGAGTTATGACTGTCATCTCTCTGGGATCAGATTAGAGGTTGTGCAGATAGAGGTTTACGACCCTTATCTACTGGCTGATCCTGGAGACAGAGAGGGCTGAAATATGCTGAGTCACTGAGTGTTTCAGCAGGAAGAGTTATTATTACCATCAGAACACTGTAGCTGCGTTACATTTAACATATTGTACAGTTGTCATGCACCCACCCAAGTCTAAAACCATGGTAAAGACTGAGGTAAAATCGAAAAGAGAACCTGAAATACATGCTGAAACAGGATGTTGTTGGCAGGCGGCCGAAAAACAGACATGGCAGAGCTGAAAATCTGACAAAAGTTAGCAGGCGTAATGTCAGCCAGGGGCGGACTGGGACTACAAATCAGCCCGGGACTCTCGACAGGCCCACTTCGGTACCGCCGGCCCACGCGGTGCCGCAAGTAAATACCGCTAGTAAATTGTCGACGGGGGGGGATGTGCTAGTGACTTACCGCAGAGGTAGACATTAAGGGTAAAATTGACTTGTATTATCACTGGCCCCACCATTGTAACAACTGGCCCGGAGCATTCGTCCAAAAACAAATCGACTAATAATGAAGAAAATTAACACATTTGTTGCAATAGTAATTTATGCACTAACTACATTACTACTTGTAGGCCTACTACAACATTTGAATCATCAGTTATTCCTCATTTTCCTCAATTGTTCATATTTGGTTTATTAAAATAATGATATTGTGGTCATTGTTAAAAAATGTCTGCTATTATTATGAGATTATTATTTGTATAATGCACTTTCTGCATTCCTGTCATTAGGAGTTAGACATGTAATGGCTATAGATTAGATCCTTCATTATCCTAAACTGCTGGGACATTTCGCCAATACCTTTATATTGTCTACTCTTCACTTACTTCTATTTCGTATGAGGCTTCGCCCTCTAAGGCTATCGCTATTGGGTAATCCCACTGCACGTGTGCAGCACTGACAGATTTAATCCACGCCCACCTGGGCCCCACCTCCGACCTCACTTCCGTATAAATAGGAAGATGGCCCTTCCAACTGCCCATTTTTCTTCAGCACTCCGTTGCAGAAGCACTGTACAGGCACAAGCTCTTTTCAGAGCTGTTTACTAGAAAGCAAACATTTCCCCCTGGCCCCATTCTCCCTCTCCTCCGGACAGGGGAGAGAGGGCGGGGCTCGGGGTTAGCCGACATATGAATTACGACCGGCTGTGGCTGGCTCGCTCCAGGGAGGAAGCGGCTTTACACAGACGATACAGGTGAGTCCTGCCGGGGATTGGAGCAAGCAAACGCGGCTCTCAATCCCCAGGTGTCGCGCACTCATTGTGTCCGTCTTCCTCTGGCCCACAGACAGCAGAGAGCGAACGCTCTCGCGGCTGCGGCCAGGGATGATTGGCCAAGCCCTTGATTATTGGATCCGAGTGGCGGGCAGCAGTCAGGCGACTCCTTCCCCTCCCTTCACGGATCACTATGTGGTTTCCCCGGCCCCATCCTCCCTCTCCTCCGGACGGGGGAGACAGGGCGGGGCCCGGTGTCAGGCCGGCGTCAGCCCGGCAGCCGAGCCTGTGGGTTCGGCTGCCGGGCGGGGCCCGGTGTCAGCCCGGCGGCCGAGCCTATAGGTTCGGCTGCCGGGCGGGGCCCGGTGTCAGCCCGGCGGCCGAGCCTGTGGGTTCGGCTGCCGGGCTGACACTATCCGCCATCTAGGCTCTGCCGTATAGGCGGTATTCTCCAGGAACTCCCGGAGATCATCGGAAAGGCAGCCGCCTAAGGAGATCTCCCCGTTCCCCCGGTTCAGGAGAGCTCTCCTCCGGATGACATAAGCGGTTGCCTCATAGCCTGTCGGTTATTAGGCAACAGGGCTCGCGGCACAAACCGGCTGTCTTTAAAACCTGGCGGTTGATTAGACGGCACGGACTTGTTTCCTATGTCACAGATATGCCTCCACACACCTTTCATTCCTCAAGCGGGTTTGAGCGTGAACGCGCCTCAATGTCCGGTTTACGAGCCTTCTCCTAAACGGCGACATGATGAGAGCCGCTGTGCAATACAGCGTGTGGAGGTGCAAGAGCCGGCTGTAACCTGTCAGTCAGCAGGCAGCAGGGCTCGTGGCGCAAGCCAGCTGTATTTAACCGGGCAGTTATTAGACAGCAAGGCTTGACGTTTAAACCTGATGCTCCTAACCTGTCGGTTAGCAGGCAGCACGGTTTTTTTCCTCTGTCCCAGATGTGCCTACTACACACCGTAATGAGCCCAGGGCTGTTATTACGCACTGTGTGAATAGCACTGCACACACCTCCGCTCATTCCCTCAGCGGGTTTGAGCGTGAACGCGCCTCAATGTCCAGTTTACGAGCATTCTCCTAAACAGAGACAGGATGAGAGCTGGTGTGAGATGCAGCGTGTGGAGGGCCCCTCGCAGCTTTTCGGTCCGGCCCCCTCTTGGGTTGCTTCACGGGCAACGGCGGCAAGGGCTCTGACGTGGCTCGTCACCATGACAACCACAGCACATCCAGAGCATGTCGCGCGCTCTCAGAATATTACTCAGAATGGCGATGTGTGTGTGTTCAATGGACAGATGAATAATAATAAGCAGCAAGGCCCACCGGGTAAGCCGGCTGCCCCTAACCTGTCGGTTATAGGCAGCATGGCTCGCTGCATAAATAGGCTGTCTTTAAAACCTATTGGTTTTTAGGCAGCTCAGTTTTTCTCCTCTGTCCCAAACCTACCTCCCACACGATAATGAGCCCACGAGTGCCATTATTACAGTGAGGACAGCACTGCACACGGCTCCGCTCATCCCTTAGGGGTGTTGAGCGTGAACGCACCTCGGTGTCCAGTTTAACACTGTAAGCAATTACTGTTATTTTTCAGCTGAATTTCGGCACTAATCTACTGGCAGCCCCCTATAACCAGAATGTTTCTGTGAATTATTAAATTGTGTACAGTAATAAGCTGAAATTGTTCAACAGTATGAATACTGTATAATTTCAGTGTATTGCTGGCGTCTCTGCTGCCGGTATTTTACTGTTAATGAGAAAGGCTGTAAGATAATTTCACAGTATGAGTACTGTGGTATGGCAGTGAAGTGCAGGCGTCTGTGAAGAGACTGCCAGCGCTTTACTGTTGTTTGACAGGAAAATGTGTTACAGTGGACATAATGAGAGCCTGTGTGAGGTGCAGCGTCTGGAGGGCTCTGGCGTGGCTCGTCACCATGACAACCACAGCACATCCAGAGCAGGTTGGCACGCTGAGTGGCGGCGCGCGTGTTCAATGCACAGATGGAATATAATATGCAGCAAGGCTCCCCGGTTAAGCCGGCTGCCAATAGCCTATTGGTTACTTGGCAGCATGGCTCGCTGCCTAAGCCGGCTGGGTTTTTTAACTTATCGGTTAATAAAACAGCAGGGCTTACTATTCAATCCGTCTACCTTTAAACTTTTTGGGTTTAGGCAGCACGGATTTTTCCTCTGTCTCAGATGTACCTCCTACCCACGGTCGTAATAAAGCCACGGAGGGCCATTTTTACACCTCGGGTGGACAGCACTGCACACACCTCCGCTCATCCCTTAGTGATGTTGAGCGTGAATGCGCAGTTTACGAGTCTTCTCCTAAACGGCGACATAATGAGAGCCTGTGTGAAATGCAGCGTGTGGAGGTCTCTGGCGTGGTTTGCACATCCAGAGAATGTACACCTGGCGCTATCAGAGTACTGGATGGTACTCAGGGTGGCGGCGCGTGTGTCTGATGGACAGATGGATGAGCAGGCGGATGGGCAGAGAGTAGTCTCTGCAGTTCGCCTCTCCCCCCCGCAGTTCTACGGGATACAGGAAGTCCTGTCATCCCGGGAACAGTGTCTCGCGCTCCGTGCAGAGCGGCAGGAACTCTGGTTAAAAGGTAGCTTTTTTCCAGGGTTCCTCATGGGGAAGAAAATCAGGGTTTCTTACTCCCGGTATTTTCTGGTCCCGAAGGAGACGGGGTGGGGGGAATGAGACCCATCCTCGATCTGTCAGTCTCCAACAAGGGAATGGCCTTTTCCCATGCTGACGATCAAACAGGTGCTGGAGTGTGTTCACCAGGGAGGTGCACATCCATAGTCCTGAAGGATGCAGTCCTCCACGTAACCATCATCCCGAAACACAGAATTTCCTGTGTTTCTCATTCCTGGCTCCACGCACTTTTTCAAAGTGGGTGGAGCCGGTAGGAGCAGCTACTCAGAATGGGGATGAGTGTTATTTTACCTGGACGACCGGCTGTGGCTGGCTCGCTCCAGGAAGGGAGGAAGCGGCTTACAGACGATACAGCTAGTATCTCATCTGTCAAACCTGGGTTTCATTATCAACTGGAAGAAGAGCTGTCCTCGTCCCTCCCAGGTTATCTTTTTAACTGGGAGTGGAATTGAACTCAGCCCGCATGAGAGCGCGACTCTCACAGCGGAGAGGGGAGAAAGTGACAGCTCTCCTCCGGCGCGTCACACCCCGCGGGACGGTGACAGCCCTCTCCGTGATGCAGCTGTTAGACATGATATCAGCTGGTCACGTGGTGATCCCCCTGGGTCTCTTTCATAGTGAGGAGACTCCAGGTGGTTTATTCGCCTGCGCATCGACCCCGTGCGTCAGAGGAGACGCAGGGTGTACATTCCTCCTTCCGTGGTTTTGGATTTGACCTACTGGAAAAATCTCCACGTCAGTGGGGGTGCCCCTGAGCACAGTGACGTCACACACCGCAGTGTTCACAGACGCATCTCTCGCAGGCTGAGGAACGTGCATGTCGCAGGCAGTGGGGGGACAGTGGCCGGGTCACATGTCTCTCCATATAAACGTGCTGGAATTACTCTCCGTATGGAAAGTGCTCCAGCACTTCGTCCCGTTGCTGTACAATCAACATATGTTGATTCAAACAGACAACAAAGCAGCGGCGGCGGCCTACATAAATCGCCAAGGAGGTGTTCGATCAGCGCAGCTGCTGAACACACATCCTACACAGCCAAATGGACAGCGTTCCGTGGGGTGTGCAGGGAGAAGCCTGGACCTCGTTGGCCCCCCTGCCTCGTGCTGTCGTTCCTCCAGCTGTTGCTGGACAGGAATTGGCTTATAGCACGGTAAAAACATATGCTGCTGCCATTTCATCTTGCCACGTAGGTTTGGTGTCAGCACGGTGTTTAGTCACCCTCTGACAAAACGTTTTCTACGGGGAGCACAGAGACTCAGACCTGTGTCACGCGCTTTAGCGCCTCAATGGGTTTTTGGCTTAGTGTTACGCGCACTGAGTAAAGCTCCATTTGAACCTTTAGATCAGGTCCCCCTGAAGTTCTTGTCAGCCAAAGTAGCTCTGCTCTTGGCTCTGACATCAGCTAAAGGGTGAGTGATGTGTCTGCTCTCTCTGTGGCTCCGTCATGTCTCCGGATCCAAGGAGATGGCAGCTCAGCTGTTTTGCGCCTTAAACCGGCTTTTATGCCAAAGGTGATCACAAGCTCTTTTAGATTGAGAGGGATCACTTTGGATGGGTTCTTCCCTCCTCCTCACACATCAGAGGAGGAAGCCACATCTCATCTCCTCTGTCCCGTACGTGCGCTGTCATGTTATATTGCACGCACAGCCACGTTGCGCAAGTCTCAGCGCCTGTTTGTGCATTACAGAGAGCACTCAATAGGGCAGCCTCTATCTGCACAGCGGCTGTCACACTGGTTGTGTGAGGCTGTGTCACAGGCGTATTTCTACTCTGGGGTGGATCCCCCAGAAAACGTCAAAGCGCACAGCACCAGAGGAATTTCAACCTCTATGGCGTTGCATGGAGGAATGACAGTGGGAGACATTTGCAATGCTGCATCTTGGTCTTCCCCCTGTTCTTTTATTCGTTTTTATTTGAGGGATGTCTCCCATTCCTCTCTGACACATTCAGTACTGCTGTTCTGTCAGATTGAGGAATGTCAGGGACTAAACGGCGTGCCCTCTCTATCGGCATTCAGAGAGCTGCCCCTTTTGCCCCTCTTTTATAGGTTTAACAAGTGGGATTTGTTTATCTCTACTTTTTTTAAACGACGGGTATTCACCTTCATTCCCTTAAAGAGAATATTCATTTGGAATAATGCTATATTTCCAGGGACTGTGATGCACGGACGGACCAGTGGGGCGTGGACTACATCCTGCTTCGCCCTTAACCCAATAGCGATAGCCTTAGAGGGCGAAGCCTCATACGAAATAGAACTGAGGTTACGTACTGTAACCCAGCTTCTATGAGTATAGGCGCAGCCCTCTAAGGTTCGGGCCCCACTGGCTCCGCGAATAGCTGAAGAAAAGCTGTTTGTGTGGGAGCAGTTGGAAGGGCCATCTTCCTATTTATACGGAAGTGAGGCCAGAGGTGGGGCCCAGGTGGGCGTGGATTAAATCTGTCAGTGCTGCACACGTGCAGTGGGATTACCCAATAGCGATAGCCTTAGAGGGCTGCGCCTATACTCATAGAAGCTGGGTTACAGTACGTAACCTCAGTTGTCAGCATAGGTCGGCATTGATGTACAGAGCCGACAGAAGACCTTGTTTATATTGGCATCATATTGAGATGTGCAGCCAGTGACGCGTCCTAAAACCAGGAAGTAAGCTGCTGGTTCCCTCGGCAAGGGTTTTGGAAAATAGCTGGAAATAAGGTCTGTGGAAAACAAACCTGTTTGATAAATGCACGTTTTGTTCAGCCGGATAATCTCCACATGTCAACCCTACTTTTATAATGTTCGAATCATAAATCTAATCGATAGATTATAAAAGGGTTTTAGGACGCGTCACTGCACCACTAGAAGCCAACTCCATCGATCAAGCTGAAACTTTCTCTCCCTCTTCTTCTCATGATCCCTGTCACACGCTTGGCCGGTTACCGCTGGTATTAAAAACATTTTGGCGAAATAGTGAAGGAGCGCGCTGCCGCTCACGGGAGCCTGCTCGCACTGCACTCCGCAGCAAACAGCTGTTTGCTTTTCACCCAACAACGACAACCGACTCACGGAACGCTATGTTGTAGCGTTGATAAACGAAACAATTTAACTAAATTGCTAGTCAAAATACCAATACCACAGGACAATATTTTGAAAGCAATATTTTTAGTGGCCCGAGCGGGCAAGTGGAAAGTACGTTATGCTGGCCCGGGGTGTCTAAATAGTGCTTCCGGGCCAGCGGGCCATTTAATATCGAGCCCTGCCGGTTACCGGGCGGCCCACATCGTCCGACCGGCCCACTTCAGTACCGGCCCATCGGGATTCGTCCCGAACGTCCCGATGGCCAGTCCGCCCCTGATGTCAGCTATACATCTACACACACACACACACACACACACACACACACACACACACACACACACACACACACACACACACACACACACACACACACACACACACACACACACACACACACACACACACAATGATATTAGCTGATGAGACAGGCAGCAGATGGGAAAGAAAGAGGGTGAGGAATGACACCGGTGCCTACAGTCAGTAGGCTTTGCAAATATCGTTTTTTTTTCACTTAGGGTAGGTAATTAACTTCAGAAACACTTGATAGCAATGAATACATTAAATGCTTTGACAATAAATATATACAAATATTGCATCTGTGGAAACCGTGGCGCTGTAAAAAGCACGACCAATTATCTGCCCCGGCCCGGGTCAGATAAATGGATGGCCTACCTGCCTGTCAGCCTTCCATCTCGTGCAACAATGTACTGTAGATATTCACAGTAACCAACAATGTACTGTAGATATTCACAGTAACCAACAATGTACTGTAAATAATCACAGTAACCAACAATGGACTGTAGATATTCACAGTAACCAACAATGTACTGTAGATAATCACAGTAACCAACAATGTACTGTAGATATTCACAGTAACCAACAATGTACTGTAGATATTCACAGTAACCAACAATGTACTGTAGATATTCACAGTAACCAACAATGTACTGTAGATTTTCACAGTAACCAACAATGTACTGTAGATATTTACAGTAACCAACAATGTATTATAGATAATCACAGTAACCAACAATGTTCTGTAGAAGATCACAGTAACCAAAAAAGAAAGAACCAACCGAAAAACGCCATTTCTAGAATATCTAGAAATATCTCAAATATCTCTGAAGAACCAGCACCTTACCGTGGTAGAGAGGTTTGTGTGCCCTGATGAACCTGGGGTCTGTGTTGTCTGGAACCTTGTGTTCCTGGTAGGGTCTCCCATGGCAAATTGGTCTCAGGCAAGGGGCCAGATTAAGATTGGTTCAAAAGACCTCATGACAGACGACACAGGAAGTGAGGATACCCGGCCCGGAGGAAGCCTGGGGTCCCCTTCTGGAGCCAGACCCAGAAGGAGGACTCGTCGGTAAGCGTCTGGTGGCCGGGCTTGCCACGGAGCCCGGCCGGGCACAGCCCGAAAAGGCAATGTGGGCAACACCTCCGCTTCTCCGTCCCGCGGGCCCACCACCTACGGGACACAGCGATGGGGTCGGGTGCGCTGCCAGAAGGGTGGCAGTGAAAGCAGAGGGTCTCGACCGACCAGACCCGTACGAGAGAAGCTGACTTTGGGGACGTGGAACGTCACCTCTATGGGGGGGAAGGAGCCGGAGCTTGTGCGGGAGGTGGAGCGGTACCAGTTGGATCTGGTTGGGCTCACCTCTACGCACAACGTCGGCTCTGGAACCTTACTTCTGGATAGGGGTTGGACTCTATTCTTCTCCGGAGTTGCTCAAGGTGTGAGGCGCCGGGTGGGTGTGGGGATACTCACAAGCAGAGATGGGGTCGTTACTAAAAAAAAGTAATATATTACATATTACATATTACTTTAAAAAAAAGTAATATATTACACTACTTCGTTACTATCTACATAAAGTAATTCGTTACTTTACTCGTTACTTTACTCGTTACTTTACTCGCAGGGCCGGCCCGCCCCTCCCTGCAGGCAGATCACGCAGACTGCTAAAGTTTCAAATGTTCTCTTTAGTTCAGTTTCCATTGTCGCATAAGACTGATCCAGATAGCTCCTGAATGTTTTCCTATCTGACCATGGCTGTCCTCTGTCTCCTGCTATCTGACCGTGGCTGTTCTCTGTCTCCTGCTATCTGTATATTTTGCGCAGTCTATCTCTGCTCACGCTGTTGCGTCAGCGTGTTCTCCTGCGTGTTGGCCATGTGTTGCACTGGAGCCAGACTTCAGCCGAGCACGTACGAACTGCGCATGCGTGAGTGGCAATAACTCTCCTTACCAGCAGGCAGCGGTAGTGTGTATTCGTCATTCAAAACAAGCAACAACCGGAAAACAGAGAAGAAGAACTACGTGTGTGTGATATAAATAAACAACAGCTATGTGCGTTAGCTTCACCTAGCATGTGTTCTTTGCAGGTGTTTGTTGAGGTTTGATTATGACTGATTTTAGAAAGTAACGAAGTAACGCGTGTCGGGGCGATGTTAGTAACTGTAGTGTGATTACTGGATTATAAAAGTAGCGCGTTACCGACAAAGTAATATTATTACAGTAACGCGTTACAAAGTAACGCGTTACACCCAACTCTGCTCACAAGTCCCCGGTTGGGTGCTTCGTTGTTGGAGTTTACCCCAGTAGACGAGAGGGTCGCCTCCCTAGGCCTGCGGGTTATGGGGGGGAAAACTCTGACTGTTGTGTGTGCTTATACACCAAACAGCAGTTCAGAGTATACGGCCTTCTTGGAGACCCTGGAACGAGTCCTGTATGGGGCTCCTGAAGGCGACTCTTTAATCTTGCTGGGAGACTTCAATGCACATGTGGGCAATGATGGAGACACTTGGAGGGGCGTGAATGGGAGTAAGGTTTGTTACTGGACTTCTGTGCTAGTCATGGATTGGCCATAACAAACACCATGTTCGAACATAAGGATGCTCATAAGTGTACGTGGTACCAGAGCACCCTAGGCAGAAGGTCCATGATCAAATTCGTTATCATATCATCAGACCTGAGGCCGTATGTTTTGGACACTCGGGTAAAGAGAGGGGCGGAGTTGTCAACTGATCACCATCTGGTGGTGAGTTGGGTCGAGTGGCGGGGGAAGCCTCTGGACAGACCTGGTAAGCCCAGACGTGTAGTTCTGGTGAACTGGGAACGTCTGGAAGAGGCCCAAGTTCAGGAGGCCTTCAACTCACACCTCCGGCAGAGCTTTTCGGGCATTCCTGTGGAGGTTGGGGACATTGAACCAGAGTTGGCGGTGTTCAAAGCCTCTGTTGCCGAAGCCGCGGCGGGGAGCTGTGGTCTCAAGGTCCTAGGTGCCTCAAGGGGCGGTAACCCTCGAACCTCCTGGTGGACACCGGTGGTCAGGGAAGCCGTCCGACTGAAGAAGGAGGCCTTCAGGGATTTGTTATCCCGGGGGACTCCCGAGGCAGTTGCAAGGTAACGACAGGCCCGAAGGCCGAGGCAAAGCAGCGGGTGTAGGAGAAGTTCGGAGAAGACATGGAAAAGGACTTTCGGGCGGCACCAAAGTTGTTCTGGAAAACTGTCCGACACCTCAGGAGGGGGAAGCAGGGAACCATCCAAGCTGTGTACAGTAAGGATGGGACGTTGTTAACCTCAATGGACCTGATGGAGTGTTAAGGCGTTGGAAGGAACACTTTGAGGAACTCCTGAACCCGACAACTCCGCCCTCTATGTTAGAGGCAGAGCTGGAGTATGACGGGGGATCAACACCAATCTCCCGGGGGGGGGGGGGGGTCACTGAGGTCGTCAAACAACTCCACAGTGGCAAAGCCCCGGGGGTGGATGAGATCCGCCCAGAAATGCTGAAGGCTCTGGGTGTTGAGGGACTGTCATGGTTGAGATGTCTCATCAACATTGCGTGGATGTCGGAAACAGTACTGAAGGAGTGGCAGACCGGGGTGGTGGTTCCCCTTTTCAAAAAGGGGTATCAGAGGGTGTGTGCCAATTACAGAGGCATCACACTACTCAGCCTCCCCGGGTAAGTTTACTCTAAGGTACTCGAAAGAAGGGTCAGGCCGATTGTCGAACCTCAGATTGAGGAGGAACAATGCGGATTCCGTCCTGGTCGTGGAACGACGGATCAGCTTTTTACTCACGCAAGGATCCTGGAGGGGGCCTGGGAGTATGCTTATCCGGTCTACATGTGTTTTGTAGACTTGGAGAAGGCGTATGACTGAGTTCCCAGGGAGTTACTGTGGGAGGTGCTGCAGGAGTATGGGGTGAGGGGGTCTCTACTCAGGGCCATCCAATCTCTGTACTCCCAAAGCGAGAGCTGTGTCCGGGTCCTCGGCAGTAAGTTGGACCCATTTCTGGTGAGGGTTAGCCTCCGCCAGGACTGCGCTTTGTCACCAATCCTGTTTGTAATATACACCTGCCACACCCTGTACCAGACAGCATTCCATACTCTACACTCGTCGATCAGAGCGAGCGCTTTTTCTCATCCGCCTCACGGAGCGTGGAAAGTGAGTGGCAGGGCTGCCTCTCTTCCGTCGGCGTGGAGAGGAGGTTTACCTGTGCACCTGTGCTGTGCTGCTGTGGGGAGGTTTTTTCCCCGGGAAGTTGCGGAGAGACAGAGCGGCTGCACGTTGTTGCTCGGGCTGGGGCCCCCTTTTTCCACCTGTCCAGTTGTGCTGTGGCGGGGACCTGCTTCCACTTGTCGTGTGCTGCTGTCCTGGCGAGATTTTGCCCCGGGGGCGTAAGGGAGAGACCGGAGCGGCTTCGCGTTCGGGCTGCGGCCTGCTTTACACCTGCTGTAGCGGAGGCCTGTTTCCACCTGTCGTGCTCTACGGTGCTGAGGACGTTTTACCACGGGGATATCGCGGAGAGACCGGAGCGCCTCTATGCCTCGAGCTGGGCCTGCTTCGCTTATCCTGCTGTACTGAGGAGGTTCTGCACCGGGGATATCGCGAAGAGACCGGAGCGCCTCCACGTTTCGGGCCTGCTTGCGCGCCTATCCGGATGCTGTGCTGGTCTGGGGAAATGGCCCATATCGTGATTCTGCTGTGCCTGTTAGCTATTTTTTTGGACAATGAGAAGTTCTCTCGTCATCCTGAGAAGTCTACTGGATTCAGGTCTGTTCTACAGCCCGCAGTGGACATCCCCTGTAAAGGTTAGGATGTGTTACACAAACAATTACTGGTTGCCTTGTCACAGACATTCAGTTCGACAAATGTTTGTCTTTCTCACTTTCCTGCTATGATGGTTCTTCAGGACTGCTTCTTGTATGTGTGTCGGTTAAGAGGAAAAGGTGCTTGGTTTTTTTGTTATTATTACTATCAGGGAATGTACAACTAAACCCTGGACCGCCCAGCAGCAGTAGTAGTCAGATAGCTACTCCTGCTGATTATAATTCTAGATCTGGGTTGGGATTCCTTCACTTAAATGTGTGCAGTCTGTTACCTAAGTTACATTTTGTCCGCATTTGGGCGAGCTCGACTGATTCTGATGTCATTGTCTTATCAGAAACGTGGCTAGATAAATCTATTTTGGCCTCTGACATCTACTTAAATTGTTACAGATGTAGCGCTTCGTTTCAGACGCCTACCCGGGCGGGTCCGTGATCGGCACGGGGTGGGCCCCTGCTGAAAAGGAAAACCCCCCCGCAGGACTTGAAACGCCCCCTTGATAAATACATTTAATTATAATGAAACCAGCAGCAATGGATCATGGATCCACCAGGGGGAGCCGTGAAAAGCTGCCACACTGGAACTCATGTGAAATAAACAGCTGATCTACAGGGATCTGATATAGCGGATATTTGTTAAGATCCATATATGTCACGGATAGGATCACATTCTGTGCTTAAGTAAGAGACATGTAATCATTTACTAAACATCACCATGTTTTTATTTAACAAAATAATGTTTAATTCACGTTGGCGTAAGTACAAAACCATCGCTATGTTTTTAGATCAGGAAATGCATCCAGGGTCAAACAAACGATGTTCGATCGTGATCCTCGCGATCATTTAATGTATCATATTTCGCGAGTTGAAATGAATGCACTACATTTAATCCACGTGAGTTTACAACAACGACAATAATCGCTTTGTTTTTATATCACATCCGACGCAGCGGCTCTCAACCGATCATCCTAATCCCACGGGCAAACAATAATATGTACAGTGTTCATAGTTTACTATATTATTAGTGTCTAATATTACTGCTATAATAATCACACATTGAGTTGTTGACATCAGACCGTCGTTTTTTTTAAACGCTCTGAATGAAACGGCAGCTCTCAGGTGATCAGCTGTGTGTTTACACAATACAATATGCATAGTAATTTAATACCTTCCAACACACATTGTAAGAACAGTTCTGTTTCATATGAGTGTTGAGAGCCGTATCCACAAATCTACTAATTTTGCCCTCAGTGCACCAGATTGATGCATTTAACTTCAATTTAAATAAAAACATCTTCTGTTGTAACAATAACATTATAAATAGTAACATAGCATGGTATTGCACATTTACTGTAGCTTTGAGTGTTACTGGCCTGAGATTTTTTTATTACATGAATGAAAGTGACTGAGGCTTTTTAATATAGACTTTTCAGTGTCCCACATTTTGCACAGAACTGTCCCACATTAGGAAAACAGATTGTCTGAGACAACATGGCACTAAGAGTACTAATATGTCTACCATTTCTTGTATGAGTTTAATATCTGCATGTTCTCTTTTGGTTTGATTAGGACACATCCTGGGGATTTCAGAATGTTACTGGATTTTGATTTATTGTATCGGCTTCATGTCGCAATATATTCCCGAAGTCTGAAATGCAAAAATGTTCCACATTAGGGCAATTCACCCTGCATTTAATCATTTTGTTTATTTTTAACGAAATAAATGTGGTTTAATCCATCATGAAATTAATGTAGGCTACTTAGTACATATCTGACATTAGCGATTAACACACTGTTCATACTGCTCACAGGCTGATATCTAGTGTATTCATACCCCTCACTGTTTATTCATCATTCAATTCATTATATATTTTATTCTGTAGATTGTGAACATTACTTTTCACTTTACTGCTTGTTGCACCTGGTTAGAAGCTAAACTGCATTTCGTTGTCTCAGTACCTGTAATCTGTGCAATAACAATAAAGTTGAATCTAATCTTGAGCAGGAACTAATGTAGGCTATTTACTTAGTAGGCCTACATATCTGACATGAACGATTAAACACGTTTGTGCATTCTTTATGAATGCAAACCGAGTCATTTCGTTTATTTTTAACGAAATAAATGTGATTTCATCCACATAATTTACTGTGTTAATTGTTTACTTAGTATTGTTTAACTTGAATGTTCTTCACTTTTTAAATGCCTCTGTGATGTGCTGCTACCCATTTCCCCTCGGGGACTAATAAACGAATACTATGACATTAACGATTAAACACATTTGTGCATTCTTTATGAATGCAAACCGAGTCAAGCCGACTCTAATAAACGAATACTATATATTGAACGTCTATTGAATGGCCTTTGTATGTATACAGTACAGTATAGCCCAACCATTTACACCTTCCTTTTTTCCCGTCAAGAGTTTGAATTGGAGAAAGGTAATCGGTGGTGCTTTTATAGCCTATTGCATAATAACTGTGTGATTTATATTGCTTTTCAAATGCATATGGCCACCCATTTACACGGCTCTTCCCGTCAAGAATATGAATAGAACTTAGTTAGATCACTTTACATTTCTGCGAATGAATTTTTAATCACACACGTCTCCCCATCCCGAAAATAAAAAGAGGAAACAATTTTCAAGTTCAGTTTTCACCATTTTATTTAAAATAACTGACATACAGTAACAGACACATGCTGTAGGCCTATCTGCTGCGGAAACCAGGACGAGCGATTTCGGGATCTGTTTTTCTGGGGCTCCTCAGTCTCTCGTTTACCCGGCTCCTGATCTTATGCCACTGGTCAATGTTCAGATTTGGGAACCGATTGGAAACATAAGACTCAATCTGTTGCTTCACATTGAGGGGAAGAGGCATTTTCCCATTGGTCCCAGTCCAGTTGGTTATTTTCACCATTCTCCCATAGCCTATGTTACAAATGGCGTTATGGCCATGAACATATTAGCAGCATAGATCTCAGGGCGATGCTGTCCCTTAAAAAAGCTGTCCTGGTAAAAACTTTCCTCTCGTTCTGAGGAAACAGCCCTGGTGGGTTCATCAGGAGTGACCGCCGATACTGAGACAACGAAATGCAGTTTAGCTTCTAACCAGGAGCAACAAGCAGTAAAGTGAAAAGTAATGTTCACAATCTACAGAATAAAATATATAATTAATTGAATGATGAATAAACAGTGAGGGGTATGAATACACTAGATATCAGCCTGTGAGCAGTATGAACAGTGTGTATGAATATGCTAAGATATATAAAGTATGAAAACGGTAGGACCATACCGTTCTCCAGCCCCAACCCCCCCATGTTTCATATGTATGTTGGGGACCCTTTGTTTAAAACTAATTGGCCATCGGAATGTGTGGAGTCACATTCCACAGCTCTCCCCCCTCCTGTGATCCCCCGCACACAGAGAAAGAAATATCAAACATTTAATAAAAGTGAAAAACAATGAACAAGACTTAACGTATTCATCATAATTAATTATATTTATTTCGTTTGGATGTAGGTGATCTTCTACTATATGAACATTTTGGACCCAAAATCACAACATATATGTAAAAACAGATTTTGAAAATGATTTTATTTTTCACAACACAAACATACACAACGAAACCATTTAAAAGCTGGAAATATATACATGGGATGTGACTATGATAATGTGAAAGTTTGATTGAGGTAGCATGGGATTTCATTCTGATAAGGCAAAAGTGTTATTATAAATATAATACAAATATATATATATATATACACATTATGTACAAAAATCTGTTTTTTCTGTCTTTATCTGTGCCACGCTTCAAAGCGGTTTCTGTCAACTACGACACAGAGGGCAACATCACAGATTCCTCCTCCTCCATGTCAAAAAACAAGCTTAAAGCTTGACTCACGTTCAGAGTTCTCTTCATCATAGTTGAGTCTTCAAAACTCTAAATATATCTAACTATATCTACATTTTCAATGTTTGTTTGTCACTTTACTTCAATCGCAGTCTCCCGCAGCCTCTCTTCGTCTCCCGCAGCCTGTCTTCGTATATCTTCGTCTCTCTCCATTTCCCGCCGTCCCTCTTCGTCTCTTTTCGTCTCGTTTCGTATCACTCCGTGTACCTGATTACCTCACCCCTTCCTGGTAAATACATCCTGTTGAGCAGAATCTGTGAAAAATAAGTTTTGTGTAACCAAGATGGTTTCCAAATCTATTAGTAAACAACTAGAATTTTTAGCTTTAAATATCGAAGTAGCAAAGGGTCAACAGATCATGGTGGTGGGCCGCTACAGACCCCCTTCAGCTGTCAAGGACTCTTTATCTTCTTTGGCAAAACTTTTATCTCAACTTGACTACAAGGAAATAGTATTGCTTGATGATTTTAATTGGGACTGGTTAACTTCTGTGTCAGAGGATTTAAAAAAACCTTTGTATCTCTCTGAATGTTACTCAGATTATAGACAGTCCTACTCGCCCTAACATTAAGTCCCCTAATAAATCCTCCCTAATTGATCTCATTTTAACTAATAAATAAATACTCATCTGTGGGAGTATTTGATCTGAGTGATCACTGTGTTGTAGCCACAATTAGGGACACAAAAGTCCTAAAGGGCAAACCTTGCATTATCAGTAAGAGAGACAAAAAGCATGTTGTGGAGCAGGGTTTTGTACATGATCTGTTTGATTTTGATTGGGGTAAAATCGATCTGTGTGCTGATGTAGAAACTGCATGATCTTATTTTTTATCTTGGTTTTATGGAAATTATAGATAGACATGCACCTCTGCGTATATTTAGAGTGAAGGGACGAGACAATCCTGGGTTTTCTGCTGAATTATCTAGTCTCCTACATGAGAGAAACAAGGCCTGGGCAAAGGCTAGGAAATCAGGCTCAGAGGTAGAATGGCTACGCTTTAGGCAGCTAAGAAATAGCTTCACATCGCAAATCAAAAGTGCTAAGTCTAAGTATTATCTGTCAGTTACCACAAAGAACCTGAATAATCCTGGAAGATTTTGGAAAGCCATACAATCGATATCCACCGGTGATATCCGTAATGAGCTACCTCCGTGCATTACCACAGCATCTGGCACTATATTGGACAGGGCCACTATGTTAAATTGTTTTAATGAGCATTTTGTGTCCTGTGGATCTCTGTATGATTCTGTCACTAACTCTGTTTCTGTGAACACCACAGTCTGTGACTCTGAAAAACGTGTTTTGGAAAACCCTTTTAGTTTTACTCCTTTTACTGTTGATGTTGTTCGTGAAGCTTTAACCAAGTTAGATCCTAAGAAACCGGCAGGCCCGGACAACGTAGAGTCTTTCTTTTTAAAGATAGCTGCAGATGTTATTGCTCCACCTCTCACTACTCTTTTTAACCTCTCCCTCAGCTCAAACACAATTCCAAAATTGTGGAAGTCAGCGTATGTCCTGCCTCTACTAAAAGGTGGGGAGGCCACTTTATTAAATAATTATAGGCCCATCTCTAAATTATCAGTTCTGGCTAAGGTTCTTGAACGCCTAGTGAGTGAACAGGTAAAGGTGTTTTTATGTACAAATGGCATCCTGTCTAAACATCAGTCAGGCTTCAGAAAGCAACATAGCACCATCACTTCAACAATGAAAGTGGTGAATGATGTGGCGAGTTTTTTAGATAATAAGCAGTTGTGCAGCTCTATTTATTGACCTGTCCAAAGCATTTAAAGCAGAGGCTACTCAGTATTGGCATATCCAGCCATGCAGTAGGGTGGTTTGTGAACTACCTCTCTGGAAGGTCCCAATTTGTTCATTTGGATGGGCTGTCTTCTGAGTGGTTAAACATTACTAATGGTGTTCCTCAAGGTTCTGTTTTAGGTCCACTTTTATTCTCCATCTACATCAATAGTTTAGGTGAAAATGTCGATGGAGTAACCTTACATTTTTATGAAAAGCACCGGGTTTTCCTGTTCACACCGCAGCAGAGCAGCCTCTTAGCTCCGGAATCCAGTTCATTTCAAGCACCAAAGAATTGTCCGGCCAGAGCGAAAGCACCGCATACGTCACGCTTACGTCGAGGCGGGGTTGTTCAGGATCAACTCCTGAACAACAACAAAAAGCCCGCGTTTTATCCAGTTTGTACACAACGATGGAGAAACTTAACAAGCAGCAGTGGTCCACTGAAGAGACCAGCTACCTACTGGGAATCTGGTCTTCTGAAGAGGTACAGAGGAAGCTGGAGCACAATCTGCCATTGTTGTTGTTGTCAGTGTCAGCTGTGAGGGGTTTCCGCGCGGTTTGGCTTTATGAAGCAGGCACGCAAATGGTTACGTCATGACGCAAACAATGACGCAATGACGCAGCACCAGTCGGACTCTGGGCAGTGTAAAAAGAGCCGGAGCTAAACCGAAGAACCGGTTCTGAACCTGAAAAGCTCTAGCACGGAGCTTGAACCGGAGTTGCGTTGGTGTGAATGAGGTAATAGAGACCAATCGAGGGTATTAGTGTATGATCTGTATGAAAGTGGCCATGTCGGCAGGCCACATCATGTAGACAGCCAGTCACCCTCTGTGAGGCAGAGTCAGACCCACATTTGCGCAGCGTTGCGTTCACAACACATACGTATACAAAAAATCCTCTGGCCACTTAACAGGCCAGGCCATCGGGAAACCTCCCGGTCCTCCCGATGGCCAGTCCGGGCCTGCTGTAAACCATTAGTTTGCTTTAAAAATGTGATACTGTATATCTATCTGTCCTTTGCTGTCATTATAAATGTTTAAGCAGTGTTTTGCTGAGCTGTACATCAATGCAAAGTATCTTCATTTAGATAAGCTTTAGCCTCAGTTTGTTTAACAACCATCGTTTTTCAGATACGTAAACTCTTCAAAAATCACCAGCGGGGTCACTGCTGATGTATTTAATGTCGTAGAACAAAACGTGATCCGTCTCTTCAATTTGTGTCAAACAAAGACCTTATTTGTAGCTATTTTCCAAAATCCTATGGAGAAATTGCATTGCTTTTTGTCGAACGAACCGGACGTGGTAAAAATGTTAACTTACTTCCGGGTTTTAGGATGCGTCACTGCGGTTCTCTATTTCACAGATGATTTATTTAAGGAGCTTAAGTAAGATGATCCTGGCAAAAGCTTTATTTTTTCCTGTTCTTCAAGTCATTTGTTCAGTAGATCATCTACTGAATAAATAGATGAATCATCTAAGATTAGACGATTAAAATGGATCACCAGATTATTTTCCCTCCTTTGTCTCTCAGTGCTTCCGTATTAAACAGTCTATGGTATTAACCTACACCTTGGTACTAAAATGATTTCTCTTTTGTCTTTGTTTAACAGCCGTGATTGTTGTTTTCTCCGTTTAAAAAAATATATATAATCAATATCATTCACTAAACTGCAGTAAGCCTACTCCAGCAAAACATAATAATGGTGATCAACTAGTAACACAATTTATACATGTAAATTATGTAGAGTTTTCCTGAATACCTTTATTGACCTCATGTGATGGACATCTACAAACGAAATACATACCCAGCCAGCAATAGGCTGAATATTCGGGTCCAGGGTGAAAAAGACTCCTCTGATACCACATAAACAAAAGTTAAAGAAAAGCTTTAAACTCTTACCTGTGTATCATTTTGTTGACAGATGCGTTTAAGGAGGATGGTTAGAGCGGTCAAAGCTTTTGTAAAGAAAATCAAAGACCTGTAAGTTACCTTCTATTTGCAAAATGTTCTCACGGTAACAAATTATGACCAACTTTATGTTGATGCTGCTGTTTTGTTGCAGTTTCCTCAGTCTGTATCACAAGGTGAGACCCTCTTCTGCACCTGCCCCTGCAGCTGCACCGGCTCCCAAACAGAAAGTCAAGGCAAAGTAACTGGTTGGTCAAGTGTTTGAAAGCACCCATGATTTGGGATTCGTAAAATGTTGGAATGGTTACATCATCTGTGGGGCCACTTTGAGAGCCGGCTCATTTCCATTTCTCCACCATGATGTTCATTAATAGGAGCAAGATATAATTGATCCCGACAGCTTAAACAAAGCTGCCCTTCACTCACAAAGAAAGAGTGGAAGTGTATGAGGAGAAGAATTTAATTTACTGAGATGCTGTTTGTAGGCAATGTTTAATATAACCAGTTCACTCTCACATACTCTAAGCAGGGGCAGAATACCACCGTGTGTTTCCTCCTGTTAATATCTTTGGACGTCCTGCACTAAACTGTTTTATTGTAGAGATCACTACAGTATCTTCTTGCTTCTTGCTTGAACAAACGACATATTAGGTCGTAATAAGGGCCTGAACAATCGGCCCATTTGGTCGTATGAGTTGGAGGACTTTTTGACATGAACATATGGTGGTTTTAAGAAAAACAACATACTGTGCATGTGTGCAGCCAGAAGGACAACTTTAAAGGTCCTTAGCATATTCTTTATTTTTTATTTGGATCACCACTTTCTTCCACAAAATGGTCAATAGTCTTCCTGGGGTCTAAAATATAAAAATAAATCAAACATTTAAAAGGAAAAGAAAAGAAGAAACAAGCCGCAGGCAAGTACCCATTAAAAATGTAAAAATCTCTGCATGTGAAACTGAAAACCATATTGGCCTACAATAGAAACAAAAACTGAAATGTCATCATTGGACATTTATCCTAGTAGCTTCATCTGTCAAAGTGCAACTTTAAACGTGGACTGTGGACTCAAAACAAACAAACAAACAAACAAAAGGAACCAGCAACAGGTCCCTGACGCTGGCACAGGAAAAGTGCCCAGAGGAGACAGAGCGACGTAACGGCTGGGCTCCTCCTATAGCCTATCCTTTTCCTTTCCAGGTGCAGCTCATCAGGCAGGTATCCTCCCACAGGTGCGACTCATCAGCCATGAACCTGTGAACACCCACAAAGCACACCCACAACCAGACGGCACCCCACGTGGTGAGGAGGGGTCGGCACAATAACAATCATCCTGGCTGGTTTCTGTCCTCATCAGAAATAAAACATAACTTTTTGTTGCCATTAGTTTAGTTTGCCTATAAACCATCACACTGTGTCTTGCGTTGCGTAACGATGTCCCACAACATGCATTAATGTATTATCTAGGCTAATTTAATTAAAGGTGCCACACATTCACTGGTGGCAATTCTGCACCTCCCACACAAATACATGAGTTTTCTCTTGAGAGAAGCCACTTCCAACTGCTCTCCATCACAGCCTGAGCTCCATGAAGCAGAGAGAAGGAAAGTAAAATAAACTCTAATTTGATTGATGATGACTGGCGTGAGCCGCTGCCACGTTCTGGTAATATATTTCTCATAATCACACCGTTCCCAACTTCAATTGTGCCACATGCCTCCAGCAATGAAATATCCAAAAGTCAGCTGCCACAGCGTGAGCACTCTGCACCGTCGACTTTTCAGAGCCCAGACACCAATTTGTCCATCGAGACAGACACAACAGAACAAAAATGAACTGTAATAGAGAGTTTTATTCGACAACATTTATCTCATTCTGTTTCTTTTTATTGAATGACTCTCTTGCTCTCTTCACTGACATCCTAAGTGCAACAAGCTCCTATCACTGAGTGTTGCTGGGAGGCATTGTTAGGAGATCATTAACTTAAAAGGAAGTCTAATCTGTGTCCCAATACAATTAACTTACCAAAAAGTTGAATGGGTATTCAATTATTGCATTTTACCATGTGCTGAGTGATCCACCGTAATGGACTGCATGGGTGAAAAGCAAAACATGTCTTTCAAATAAAATAAGAAAACTATATTTTACTTGGAGATTAGGTTATTAATTGAAGCTGCGTTTTTATTTTTTAAATGCCCCTTGGGCCCTTTGAACGGAGGAAAACAGGACATTCACTGCTGCTCATTTCCTTCATGAAACACTTATTTAAAATGTAACTTCTATGCCTTATTACGCCAGTTCCATAATTCTGTTTAACTTAATAATGAACTTTTCCTAAACCCAACCAAGTAGTTTTGTTACATAAACAGGTTCTGCATTGCACAGGCGCACAAAGCATTGTGTTGCTGGACATCACATCAATTGAATGCACAAGTTATTCAGAATATACTGGGATAGACCAAGAATGTGAACATTATGTCATTACTTCACCATTAAAGATATGCTCCATCGTGTAGCTCCACTCGTGTTACAGCTTTATAAACTGGCAGTTGGAAATCTTTCCATCTGTGTGGTGTTATCATGCACAAGTACAGGCACATGGCGTGCACAGTGCATGCTGGCCTTGGTGTCGGCTTTGCCTCTGGCTCTCCAAGTGGAGCACAAAAAAAAACATACACAAACGCCCTCAAGCCAATGTGCTTGTGGTGCAGAGAGAGGGCAATAGGGGAGGTTTATTTAACTGGTGGTGGGTAGCAGAGGAACTAAGACGAGAGACGAGGAGAGGAGTAGGAAATCGATGAGCTGCTCAGAGAGAAATGAGGATGATGCTGGTGGACACAGTGCGTGAAAAAAAAACAGATACTGTAGGTGGACAGGGAAAGACAGATGAAGAGAATAATGGAAGCAGGAGGGCGTTGAAGGGAGATTGAGTAATTGATGTAAAGAGTGGAAGGAGGTAAGAAGGGAGGGCTGCACAAAAGAACCGCTTCCTACAAGAGAGGAAAGTTTAGAGCGAGAAATCTGAACCTCCGGCCTCCTGCCATGCATGAAAGCTCCTGCAGAACACCTGCGCTGCCTCCAGAGCGCTATCTAACTGCCATCATTTATATTTAACTTAGAAAAAAGAGTTTATAAGTACCCTTAAGAGAGTGAAGTGTCCTTGATAACACTGTCAACTGTCTATCAAAAATATTCTGTAAGACCAGCAGAGAGGATGTTTGCACGCCTTCACAGAGCTTTGGGGAACACGCGGTGACTTTTTCTGACAGGGAATTCATTCTTATTTTAAGTAATGCAAATCAAAGCATAACATGTAGATAGTTTATGAGGTGCTGTGTACACTTATTTATTTTTCAAGAAATGAACCGAACCCTGAAGCCATTTTATGTTCACATATTTGTTTGAATATACAAATAAAATATGAACGTTTATGTCGTTGCCATATGTTGACAATAACTAAATGAAGGCGTCAGAGTGATGCATGCAGTACATCAAAGGCTCCAATACTGGAGAATGGTGGTCCATGCAAAATCTCTCACACACACACACACGGTAGTTTGGGGCTATACTGAACTACAGCATTTTAAGACTGCAGCCTTACAGACTGTGATCAGGGCTACGACCTCCGTGAGAACCGCAGCTCATTTCCATTCAGCGTCCTTGTAGCCTTAGTCATTATGCAGATAGAGACACACTGCATATTCACCACTGAAGGCCCCACGTCCCCAGACAGGAGATATGACAACCTCACCCGCAATTCAGTTCCCTTCTGCTCAGCACGTCACAGTCAGATAAAGTTATCTGAGGGCAATGCAAAGTATTTTTCTTAATCTCTCCACGGTGTCCTCCTCCGTCCCACAATGCCTTGGGGCTGCAAGCTGATGCCAGTCCATCTTAAGTCTCAATCACCAGCGAGGCTTTAAGTTGGAAATTACTTTCTGATCTTACATTTCCCTTTTGATATTTGCTGAGCAGAACACACTCGCTGCACCTGCTTATGCCAGAACATGTAAAAGAGAAGTCCGGCAGGGTTTCAGAGTAAAGCAAACCTCAAATGTCATCTGAAATGCTACCCTTTCAAATTGATTGACACCATCTCCGTTTGTTTCAGTGACCCATTAATCATTCCCTAAATTCAATATATATTTTTCACCTAGGGTTTAAAATGCAGTTTGTTTATCACTCAGATAACCACACACTTTCAGATCAGCCTTTAAACAAATATCTCGGATTCTGAATTTGTCTGCAGAAAAGAAACCAAAACATTACTATTTAACCCCCCGCCCCGCTCTGCCCCTTTTAAAACCCTGGGCCTTGTTTAGGAATCACTTTGTGAGCCCACTGTGTTGGATTCTTTAGAACTGGTTTGGCTTTCCTTAAAAAAAATCATGATTAGAAGAAAAAGTTTAGGTAAAGGTCAAGCTGGGTAGGAAGGATCAGTGTGTGTGTGTGTGTGTGTGTGTGTGTGTGTGTGTGTGTGTGTGTGTGTGTGTGTGTGTGTGTGTGTGTTTGTGTTTAATCTCCCAAAGCCCCTCCCAAAGGAGATGGTTCTGATGGTGCATACACCAGTGCTCTTCAGCCACACCTGAGGAGAGGAAGCACCAAAAAGCACCAAACATTATTTTGATATTCGATATATTGTTACATTTAATTTTACAAACTGAGTTCTAGTTCAGTGTGAAGCAGATATGTTTGCTGCATCACAGTCACATTCCTGATTGATGAGTGAAATGTAAAGACATTAAGACCTACAATTATTTATCATATCACATTTTCTAGCAATATATAACATAAATCGTAATGATAAAATTAATTAAATCAATAAAAAAATAATGGTAAAGCGGCAGGAAATTGAAGGAATATTAATTGAAAAATTAATTAATTAATGTTGATTTCGCCAAAAATCTATCCTTAGGAAATTAGCTTTCGAGCTAATGTTGTACAGCTTGCTGCAGCTCTGTGTTCTGTAGTAATGTCTGGTTGAAAACAGCCTTATTTTTTTATTTGTACACAGAAATTCAAAAGATAAAACATGTGGGTAAGGGAGATTTAAGGAAATCAAAATCTACAAGTGATGAGAGATTATTTTTGACATAATTTATCACTTTTTCTTTGACATATCTTGGATGTGCAGAACCACTCAAAACTCTTTTCTTAAACTTCTAAGGATAATTTTAACAATAATTACACGCTGTAAATTGAAACAAATGCCAACACCCACACACTTTTGCCATGCTGAAAGATGGCTGCCTAGCTGTTGCGGAGGTGAAACACGCTGCAAACAATTGAGTTATTTTGTAGGAATCCGGGAACTGAGAGTGTAACAAAAGGGCGGGCTTTTTTTCTTACAGAAGGTAAAGAAAAAGGAAAGGGAAATATCGACACGTTTCAGCCAGAAAGAAAAACAGAAACAGGCCGGTGTTACCGAACAAGATGTGGCCCGAACAACTGGTGATATTCTATAAGAGAGGCGAAGTCCCTCCCTTTCCGGGAGCCTCCATGGGACCCCGGAAGCGTAAAATTATACATTGAAGTCAATGGAGAGAGAAAGGTTATCTTTTGATCCCTTTGAATTGTGCCACGAATGACACATATGATGTTTGTCAATTTAAAATAATATTTTGCAAGTAAAAAAAAACCTCTCTGAAGAACCAGCACCTTACCGTGGTAGAGAGGTTTGTGTGCCCTGATGAACCTGGGGGCTGTGTTGTCTGGAACCTTGTGTTCCTGGTAGGGTCTCCCATGGCAAATTGGTCTCAGGCAAGGGGCCAGACTAAGATTGGTTCAAAAGACCTCATGAAAGACGACACAGGAAGTGAGGATACCCGGCCCGGAGGAAGCCCGGGCTCCCCTTCTGGAGCCAGGCCCAGAAGGAGGACTCGTCGGCGAGCGTCTGGTGGCCGGGCTTGCCACGGAGCCCGGCCGGGCCCAGCCTGAAAAGGCAACGTGGGCAACACCTCCGCTTCTCCGTCCCGCGGGCCCACCACCTACGGAAAACATCGATGGGGTCGGGTGCGCTGCCAGAAGGGTGGAAGTGAAAGCGGAGGGTCTCGACGGACCAGACCCGGGCGGCAGAAGCTGGCTTTGGGGACGTGGAACGTCACCTCTCTGGGGGGGAAGGAGCCGGAGCTTGTGCGGGAGGTGGAGCGGTACCAGTTGGATCTGGTTGGGCTCACCTCTACGCACAGCGTCGGCTCTGGAACCTTACTTCTGGATAGGGGTTGGACTCTATTCTTCTCCGGAGTTGCTCAAGGTGTGAGGCGCCGGGCGGGTGTGGGGATACTCACAAGTCCCCGGTTAGGTGCTTCGTTGTTGGAGTTTACCCCAGTGGACGAGAGGGTCGCCTCCCTACGCCTGCGGGTTATGGGGGGGAAAACTCTGACTGTTGTGTGTGCTTATGCACCCAACAGCAGTTCAGAGTATTCGGCCTTCTTGGAGACCCTGGAAAGAGTCCTGTATGGGGCTCCTGAAGGGGACTCCTTAGTCTTGCTGGGAGACTTCAACGCACATGTGGGCAATGATGGAGACACTTGGAGGGGCGTGATTGGGAGGAACGGCCCCCCTGATCTGAACCGGAGTGGTGGTTTGTTACTGGACTTCTGTGCTAGTCATGGATTGGCCATAACAAACACCATGTTCGAACATAAGGATACTCATAAGTGTACGTGGTACCAGAGCACCCTAGGCAGAAGGTCCATGATCGATTTCGTTATCGTATCATCGGACCTGAGGCCGTATGTTTTGGACACTCGGGTAAAGAGAGGGGCGGAGTTGTCAACTGATCACCATCTGGTGGTGAGTTGGGTCGAGTGGCGGGGGAAGCCTCTGGATAGACCTGGTAAGCCCAAACGTGTAGTTTGGGTGAACTGGGAACGTCTGGAGGAGGCCCAAGTTCAGGAGGCCTTCAACTCACACCTCCGGCGGAGCTTTTCGGGCATTCCTGTGGAGGTTGGGGACATTGAACCAGAGTGGTCGGTGTTCAAAGCCTCTATTGCCGAAGCCGCGGCGGGGAGCTGTGGTCTCAAGGTCCTAGGTGCCTCAAGGGGCGGTAACCCTCGAACCTCCTGGTGGACACCGGTGGTCAGGGAAGCCGTCCGACTGAAGAAGGAGGCCTTCAGGGATTTGTTATCCCGGGGGACTCCCGAGGCAGTTGCAAGGTACCGACAGGCCCGAAGGGCAGCAGCCTCATCCGTGGCCGAGGCAAAGCAGCGGGTGTGGGAGAAGTTCGGAGAAGACATGGAGAAGGACTTTCGGGCGGCACCAAAGTTGTTCTGGAAAACTGTCCGACACCTCAGGAGGGGGAAGCAGGGAACCATCCAAGCTGTGTACAGTAAGGATGGGACGTTGTTGACCTCAACTGATGGAGTGTTGGGGCGTTGGAAGGAACACTTTGAGGAACTCCTGAACCCGACAACTCCGCCCTCTATGTTAGAGGCAGAGCTGGAGTATGACGGGGGATCAACGCCAATCTCCCGGGGGGAGGTCACTGGGGTCGTCAAACAACTCCACAGTGGCAAAGCCCCGGGGGTGGATGAGATCCGCCCGGAAATGCTGAAGGCTCTGGGTGTTGAGGGACTGTCATGGTTGACACGTCTCATCAACGTTGCGTGGAAGTCGGAAACAGTACCGAAGGAGTGGCAGACCGGGGTGGTGGTCCCCCTTTTCAAAAAGGGGGATCAGAGGGTGTGTGCCAATTACAGAGGCATCACACTACTCAGCCTCCCCGGGAAAGTTTACTCCAAGGTACTCGAAAGGAGGGTCAGGCCGATTGTCGAACCTCAGATTGAGGAGGAACAATGCAGATTCCGTCCTGGTCGTGGAACGACGGATCAGCTTTTTACTCTCGCAAGGATCCTGGAGGGGGCCTGGGAGTACGCTTATCCGGTCTACATGTGTTTTGTAGACTTGGAGAAGGCGTATGACCGGGTTCCCAGGGAGTTACTGTGGGAGGTGCTGCGGGAGTATGGGGTGAGGGGGTCTCTACTCAGGGCCATCCAATCTCTGTACTCCCAAAGCGAGAGCTGTGTCCGGGTCCTCGGCAGTAAGTCGGACCCATTTCCGGTGAGGGTTGGCCTCCGCCAGGGCTGCGCTTTGTCACCAATCCTGTTTGTAATATACATGGATCGGATTTCGAGGCGTAGTCGTGGGGGGGGGGTCTGCAGTTCGGTGGACTAAGGATTGCACCACTGCTTTTTGCAGATGATGTGGTTCTGATGGCTTCATCGGTCTGCGACCTTCAGCACTCACCGGATCGGTTCGCAACCGAGTAGACAGAGAGCTTTGACTTCTGGCTCAGCTCCCTTTTCGTCACAACGACAACGTGAAGCGGCTGGGATGAGGATCAGCACCTCCAAATCTGAGGCCATGGTTCTCAGCAGGAAACCAATGGACTGTCCACTCCAAGTAGGGAATGAGTCCTTACCCCAAGTGAAGGAGTTCAAGTATCTCGGGGTCTTGTTCTCGAGTGAGGGATCAATGGAGTGTGAGATGGGCCGGAGAATCGGAGCAGCGGGAGCGGTATTGCAGTCGCTTTACCGCACCGTTGTGACGAAAAGGGAGCTGAGCCAGAAGTCAAAGCTCTCTGTCTACCGGGCCATTTTCGTTCCTACCCTCACCTATGGTCATGAAGGATGGGTCATGACCGAAAGAACGAGATCGCGGATACAAGCGGCTGAGATGGGTTTCCTCCGCCGGGTGGCTGGTGTCTCCCTTAGAGATAAGGTGAGAAGTTCGGTCATCAGGGAGGGACTCGGAGTTGAGCCGCTCCTCCTTCGCGTCGAAAGAAGCCAGTTGAGGTGGTTCGGGCACCTAGTTAGGATGCCACCTGGGCGCCTCCCTAGGGAGGTGTTCCAGGCACGTCCAGCTGGGAAGAGACCAAGGGGTAGACCTAGGACCAGGTGGAGGGATTATATCTCTTCGCTGGCCTGGGAGCGCCTTGGGATCCCCCAGTCAGAGCTGGTTGATGTCGCCAGGGAAAAGAAAGTTTGGGGCTCTCTGCTGGAACTGCTACCCCCGCGACCCGACCACGGATAAGCGGGAGAAGATGGATGGATGGAAGTCAAAAAAAAAAAAATGTGTCGTAAAACTGTGAAGTTACACATTTTTTTGTGTGAAACCGCTGAGTGAACTACAGGTCTCTGGTCTCGCACAATACGCGTCACCATCACAAAGACGGCCGTCACGTTAGCAAATTTCACCTGTTTCTTTCAGAATGAGGCGAAAAGTATAAAATGAGGTGAAAATCACTACAAGTCTGGGCATGTTGAGAGCTGTACATACACGAAAGGGGAGTTAGTCGGTTCTGTAAGAGCAGCGGGACCGGCTTTACAAGGTTTCGGTGAGTAATATGAGTGCAATGTGTAACGTTAATGTCAGCTAGCTAACATTAGCTAACAAGGTACACTAACGTGTTTTGTTTTAGTAACTAGTTTTCTCCTTAAGAACTTCGTGGTCTCTGTGTATGCTGTGGATAACATTAGTGTTCACAAGAACAAGGTACACTCCCGTGTTTTGTTTTAGTTGCTCTTCAGATTGAAGCGGCCAGTTTTATATCGACTATACTGTATGTGTGATCTCCGTTTACATCTCGTTGTGTCATTTTGAGTTTGTGTAGATTCAAGGATTTTGGTGACATGAACATGACCATCGCGGAGGCAGTCCAGTTACCATCCTTCTGTCTCCGTGAGGAGGGTGGGTCATATATCACCCATACTGGCACCAGGTCCAAGGGCAGCTGCACATCACAGACCGGAGTCTCTGCTACTTTGTTGTGTGGACCAGAAGGAGGCGATCATCATCCTCATCCCCAAAGACCCTGCATGGCATGGAAATCTCCTCCTCCTGGAACAATTCTACACCCAGCATATGCTCCCTGTGTTGGCCAGTAGAGAGGAGGACATTTAAATAAACATACTCTTAACACTCTCAGACTCTGCGTTGTGTTCCGTATGTGTGATGGGGTGTTATGCAGAGGGGAGGAAAACAGGACACAGCAGATTGGGATTGTGGTGGAGACGCTGAGCAGTTATTTAATTGTTGCATGTAATTATTATTATACTGCGTGCTTCTTAGTTATTCCATCTTTTGCTGTAACATGGATCTGTATGTAACTCTATATTTACTTGTTATCTACCACACTTCCTTCTACATCATACACCATCATTATACATGATGGTGTATATAGGATATATATATTTGTATACATTACATATCTGTAAATTGTATAATTTAATTTTTCGTATTTGGGATTGTTGGAAACGTCTTTTTGATCTCTGTCTATAAACACAAACTGAGTAAGATTGACAATAAAGTTGACTTTGAAAAATATATATATTCTTTATGAAAATAGTTGACTGTTGGCGAAATGAATCCAAATTAAACGTTGGACTGAACTACAACTACGCCTTTAAATCTCTACGGACTGTTTTTCAGTGGGATGGCAAGTTCCTATCTTTAAACATTTATTAGTTTTTTCTCAGAACAGATTTGATTTTCTGAAGTTAATTTAACTTTGGCGACCATGTAAGGTCATTATTAAAAGGTACAATCAATTTGTTTAGGGTTGACTAAAATAATGAAAAACATTTCATTTGGATAATTTACTGACAGAATAAGAAACTCAATGATGCTCTACTCACCTGTTCCTTTTTATAAAGTGAAACAGTTGAAACGATAGATTTTAGTAAACTTAAAAACAACCTTCTCCAAAAGCTATCAAGGAATATACCTAATACTTATTTTAGAACTTTATTACATATTATTTGTATATAGTTTGAATGATCCATAATTGACAGAAGCTTGTGTTTACACTGACCTGTTACTCATATATTAATGTCTTTGTAACTTCAGTAAACCACTACCTCACTCATTTCTTTCATTCATCACGGTTCAGTAAACTAAGTGATACATGAACCAGTTTAATCATTATAATAACGTAGGATTGCAACTCTTTGAAACTGTAGGTGGCTCTTAAAAGAGCCGTTGTGTTTGGGTGTGCTGGTCTCAGGTCAGCCTAAGCCCTCTCTCCGCGGATGCGGCGGGCCAGCTGGATGTCCTTGGACATGATGGCGACCCTCTTTGCTTGGTTCATCTTACTGGGGGGCAGCTACATGGATGTCGGTGCAGTCCACAATCATTGTGCAGTTGAAGGCAGAATGAATGTATTATTGACTCCGAATGAAGCACAACTTCATGTCATACAATACATTGACTTTATTTGTAATTGTGTAAAAACATATGAGCATAATGATTAGCAAGCAGGACCTGCAGGAACAGAGCACAGTGATGGATGGAGCTGGGAAGAGAGAAGAATAAAGAAAACAGATCAACTTCATTTTCGGATATTAAAAATTCAATTTCAAAACAAGTTGCCACTCCTACAGTTTTCTAGTGTGTAAAGATGATTTCACATCACCTATGCACAATATCACACTCAATACATGTGTGTCTCTGGGGGGTGCATTGTGCCTTTGATGTATATAAATAATATACCATAACCAAATACTATTACGTACAGGGGAAATCAGGTTGCCAGAGCAGGTCAGTGTGCATGTTCCTCAGGGTCTCAGCAGTTACAGGTGAGAGAAAGGAAATAAAAGAGAAAAAGGTCAGTAACAACACTTTAAAGTAACAACACTTTGAATAATTATCTCTTCTAATAATTTTCTCTCAGTAATCACTCAACTACTGTCTTTCCAACAAACAGATTGACTCACCCTTACTGTCATCACAATGAAACACGTCCAGAGGAATCTGTCATGCAAACTCCCTGCCTGCCTTCGACTCTCCCTGACTGCTTCCTTAGCACCCGGTGGAGGGCCCAGTAGGCTACTCTTCAAATGTTTCACGAAATACTTACCATCATGACTACTCTTACTCTTACTTCATGTAATAAAATAATAACTTCATGGTAAGGCTACTAAAAATGACAAGGCTAAGTAATGTAATGCTAACTAACGTGTTCGCTACTCATCGCTACTAGCTAGGTAGCTAACTTGACTATGTTCCATCATGCACAACATGTATATTACCTGATATGTCTGATCCAGCGACTCCTGGTCCTTTCATCAGACGGCAATCGATAGAACGAGCAAGTGGTTTGATCACTTATGTGATTACAACCTGGTACAAAGCACACATGCATCTTGTAAAAGTGAATTTATTTTTAGCAATCTATTATTTATTGGAGGGAATAAATCAGTTATGAGATCTTCTTCTTCTTCTTCTTCTTCTTCTTCTTCTTCTTCTTCTTCTTCTTCTTCTTCTTCTTCTTCTTCTTCTTCTTCTTCTTCTTCTTCTTCTTCTTCTTCTTCTTCTTCTTCTTCTTCTTCTTCTTCTTCTTCTTCTTCTTCTTCTTCTTCTTCTTCGCTTTAATTACGAGTCGCAACCACTTGGAGAATTATCGCCTGTGACATCACTTACACGAGCCAGAATGGGATTTGGGATTTGTAGTCTTTGTAGTCGCGTATTTTTCATAGTCTTATATTTCAACAGTTTTACGACAAAATGTGACTTTTTTGACATGGAACTTATTGTTTAAGATTGACAAACATCATATGTGTAGTTCGTGGCACAATTCAAACGGGATCAAAAGATACGTTTTCTCTCTCCATTGAATTCAATGTAAATGTTTCGCTTCCGGGGTCCCATGGGCCGGAAGTAGATGGGCGTGACTTCGCCTCTCTATAGGCAGATGTATCAGGGGCGTGGCCTTTGTCGAATAACCAGTAAATACACATTTCGATCGCTTCTTCTGTCGTTTACATAAATCTTTTGGTATATTTGGCTCCATAGGAACACTTTGATGCACTTTCAGTACCAGTGTGTGAGGTTGTGGTTGCGATGCCGATATGCGGACGCGTACAGCGAGGACTACAAAAAGACACACGAGGTGACTGGGGATGTGTGTTCAAAACATTGCAAGCTTGAATAAATAATTTAAACCATTTATTGTTGCCAGACTTATTACTGAATATCATGCTTAATGTGATACCAAGTCCATCTGAGACCTGTGTACACCTTCAGACAGCCTCCAAGTGAAGCACACATTGTTTACTCACAGTTTGAAAGCAGCGTGGAGAAGTCTTCAGCTGTGGAGAGCTCCGCCCAGGATAAACTGGGATACGACTTCTGTGGCTTGTTCTTGTTATCAGTCTTATATTTGTATCATGTATCGTTATTAATGTCATGTCGAGTTGATTTGAGACCCGTTTATACTTTCATACCATCTGTTAGTGAAACATACAGTCTGTCTGAGTTGTTTACACACAGCGTGGAGAGCTGTAGTAAACAGTGATCCGCTCAGATTAAACTGTGATACGAGTTCTGTGGCTATCAACCAGCGATCATGTTTAATATGACAGTCCTAGCCAACTGCTAGGACTGTCTTAGGGAAGACAGCTTTTAGATGCGCAGCTCCTCTGTCTTGGAATAGTCTGCAAATTAAATGGAAACTGAACAATCTGGTGCCACTAAATGTTTTTAAAGCTCGGTTGGATGCTAGTCAATCAGAAGCTATTGGTACCTGTTTATGTGGATAATTTTATGATGCTGTATGATGTCCTTTTGTTGTTCTGTTTATGCTTTTATGTTTCATGTGGAACTACTTGAACAGGTCTCCCTTGGAAAAGAGATCAATGATCTCAATGGGATTTTATCTGTATAAATAAAGGTTTGAAATGAAATGAAAGGAATATTAAAGAGTCAAGACTACACACATGTATCCCTTATCAAAACGGTATTCTGCACTTTGCCGCACTTATCCAGATCAAATTTGACTGTTTACTCGTTTTGCAAAGATAGAAGCAGAAATGTCATTGCTACATTTGCAGGGATATTTAGAATTTAAAATGCTGCTTGATCATTAATTTTGTTCTAGGCAAACAATGTTATGAATCCTCTATTCAAAAATATTATTCAGTGTCCATCGACATGAAAATAACAAAAAAGTTCATGCTGGACTCAGACCCGAGTCCCAATAGCAACAATCCCTCGTGCCAAGCGCGTTATGAGTGAGCCACGGGTCAATACGATGAATCTTCTCATCACAGGTTATTTTCTCACATTAACATTGTTAAAAGAGTCAGAGCAATTCAACCCGACCATCTTTTATAATGTGAGCAAATGTATGTACACTTTAAGCCATATAATATAAATGTTATAGTCATAGGCATTTGCTTTGAAATAGTATACTCTGATGATCTCACAGATGACAAAGACATCCATAGACAACGCTGCAAACTGTATGCCCAGGCAAACATATTAATGCGGAAGTTTCACAAGTGCTCTGTAGATGTCAAGGTATCATTTTTTAAAGCTTTCTGTACACCATTGTACACGGCTCACCTGTGGAGTAACTACAAGGCTAGAAGCATACACAAACTAAAAGTTGCATACAACGATGCTTTACGGTTGCTGCTGAGGGTACCAAGATGGCACAGTGCCATCCAGCTGTTTGTTAACTTGGGGGTACCTACTTGTCAAGCCCTTTTAAGAAAGTTAATGTACAAATTCATGTGTCGCCTGGAAGACTCGGACAATCATGTTATCTTGATTTTAATTAACCCTCTGAAGAGTTCTACCCGGTTCTCTTCCATGATTTGGAGACATTGGCGCAACAGCCTATACAGACAGTGAGCATGTGTGTCTGTGATTGGACTGATTTTATGTTTTTATCTGTTTGTTTTTATCTGTTTTGTGTTTAGCTTTTTATCTTATTTATTGATGTGTGTTTTGTCTTTTTGTATGTGATATGGACCTTGAGTCTGGAATCAAGATTGGAATATACCGTTATAGAATATCACCAGTTGTTCGGCCCACATCTTGTTCGGTAACACCGGCACAATGAATCCGCCTGAGGCAAATATACCTGAGGAGGGAGGGGAAGGCCTCTCTGAAATATGAAAAGAAATCAGAGAATTCCGCATGGAAACTGCTGGGAATTTGAGTATTGAAGGAAGATATAAACCACTTGAGAGAAGGCTTCGGAGAGCTGAAAATAAGAGCGGATGCAGCAGAATTAAGAATCGCAGAAAATGAAGACCGTAAAATCGGTATAACAAAAGTACTCCTTCACAGTTTACACATGCAAAAGCAACTGGAAAATAAATGTGAGGAACTTGAAGGCCGGAACAACCTGAGGATTTATTCAGTGCCCGAAAAATGTGAGGGAAATAGCATGATGGACTTTGTGGAAAACTTAATACGCGAGAAACTGGATGTGAGCGGCGAAATTCCCATTGAGAGAGCGCACCGGGCAACGGGGCATCTCACTGGGCACAGACCGTCCCCGATCAATAATAGTCCGCTTCCAAAACTACAACGTGAGGCAAAGGGTGCTACAAGCCGCATGGGCAAAGAAGGACATTAGGGTGAAAGATTGCAGGATTTTCTTTGATGAGGACTTCACCACCCAAGTGTTCAAGGAGCGCGCAAAATACAGACAAGTAAGGAAGCAGCTCCAGGAAAGAAACATCAAATCCCGCATTCTGTTCCCTGCCAAACTGAAATTTTTCGAGAAAAACAGAAAAGTCAGGGTGTTTAACAACCCACAAGATGCGGCACAGGGTCTACTGGAGTATGGTGTCAACATGCAGAGTCCAGCAGGAGAACCGGACTTGGAGTCTACTCTTCAGGCTTCAGGATGGCAGACACACCGCTCCAGGAACCGGAGAACCCCAGGATGTGAGCTGATGTCGGACGTAAAGACATTAATTGACTCGCTTGATCGGCATGAAAGAGCAAAGGAATGAACAGGTATGTGTGGAGGGAGTTAACTCCTTGCAGACGTACATGGAAAACAATAACAACACATACATGACTGAGCCACTCGGAATCTTTTCCGGATTTGACAACACAGAGTATAACATGTACAATTTTGATTATGATGTCAATTCAGAGAATCATGTGTTTAATCATATAAGTGACTCGTGTAAATATTATACCGATGATCAATTTAATGACAATGTTGGACTTGAAAATACATTTTCTTTAATACATTTCAACTGCAGGAGTCTGTATGCAAACTTTAATAAGATCACTGAATACCTACATACATTTAAAAGTAAATTCAAAGTAATTGCCATATCGGAGACTTGGCTAAATAAAGACGAAGTCACTGATTTCCAAATTGAGGGTTACGTGCTACACCATATCAACAGAACCAGGGGCAGACTGGGGGGAAAAAGTGGCCTGGGGATTAATTGACAGAAAGGCCCACTTAATGCGCGGCATGTATCGGCCGGCCGGCGCCGAAAGTATGATACTTAACAAAAAACCCTATGCATTTTATGTTATTTTGGATATAATCACATTGAGCCCTTGAGTTGCCTAGAGCAAAATAGTTACAGCATATATTTAGTGATTTTAATGTTAACAGATCATTGAATTGATGCAATAACATTTTGACCCAATTTGCCTGACTTGACACATGGAATAAAACATGGGCGTAGGAATCAATCATCATCATCATCATCATCATCATCATCATCATCATCATCATCATCATCATCATCATCATCATCATCATCATCATCATCATCATCATCATCATCATCATCATCATCATCATCGTCGTCTTTATTTAAAGAGACTCTTGGTCCATTATTACAAAACATACAACACTCAAATATAAATTAAAAAAGGCAGTTATACCAATGTTTCCACAGAGGTGACTGGTATCGTACAGCACTGAAACACGGATTTGAAAGCAGCATAATGACAGAGTTATGAGAAACATTCAATCGACAGATGAATTTGTACAACATGTTGGCTTGTATATATAAGACACGCCGCTGTCTATACATGTCATCATCATCAGCCATTTCATCTGTGATGATGTGTCCCAGATACTTAGTGTTACAGCAAACAGACAGCACCTGCGCTGATAGGTAGAATGTTGGAAAACAAAGGTTCTTATCCCTTTTTGCTCTACAGATCATTACAGCGCTCTTCTTAGCATTGTATTTAACATCAAATGTTAAATGTCAAACATCCTCAATGTGGGTGAAACAATTTAACAGGGGGTGTGGGCAGGTGGTGGACTTCACCTCCTCTAGGGGGGTCCGGGGGCAAGCTCCCCCGGGAAGATTTTTTTTTTTAAATGTTGAAGTTAAATGCATCAATCTGGTAAATTTTGAGCGCGAAATTATAGGGACTAAATCTATGGCAGTCAGTAGGGGCTTGGACTGTGAGCCGTAGGGTCGCCGGTTCAAGTCCCCGACCAGACCTATTTGGAGTGTGGACTTCTACTTGGAGAGCTCCTGCAGCACCAGGAGGCAACACGCCTTGTGTTTACCTTCAGAATCATTAGAAAGGCTAAAGAGCGGTGTGGCTGATGTGTTTTAACCACACACACACACACACACACACACACACACACACACACACACACACACACACACACACACACACACACACACACACACACACACACACACACACACACACACTATGCTATGCTTTTTTTTTTTTTGGCCCTCCGGCCCACACACAGCAAACTCCCGGTATTCCCAATGGCCAGTCCGCCCCTGAACAGAACCAATAAGAGAGGAGGGGGTGTGGCTCTTTATGTGGACAGCGTCCTAAAATGCACACTGGTTGAAAAAATGTCAATTGTGACTGATGATTTAATGGGATGCATAACTATAGAAATTGAAATGGAAAGGAAGAGAAATGTTGTTGTGACTTGTGCGTATAGAGCACCAGGATCAAATGTAGAGCTTTTTAAAGATAGTTTAGGAGTATTAATGGATGGCCTAAATGAAAATAAAACATGTATTATTTGTGGGGATTTTAACATCGATCTTCTAAATGTATCTAAATACAAAACAACTTCTGATTTCCTGCATGCATTGTACAGCAGGGGGCTTTATCCCCTAATCACTAAGCCCAGTGGAATAACATCAACTTGTGCAACATTGATCGACAATATCTTTACAAATGTCAGTGCATTTGAGTGCTAAGAGTGGGCTAATAATAAATGACATAAGCGACCATTTACCTGTATTTGTAGCATATGATTGGCAATTAAAGAAAAAGAAGGAAGAGACTCGCAGTAGATATGTCAGGGTAAGGACTGCTGAAGCAAAAGACACATTTAGGAGTGACCTCTTAAAGGAAGAGTGGAGAGGGGTTTATGTAGAAGATGTAAATGCTGCATATGAGTCCTTCCTGAAAATCTACATATCACTGTATGACAAACATTGTCCCACTGTACTCCGTACATATAAAGGTACTTATCATCAAAAGCCTTGGATAACCAAGGGCTTACAAAATGATTGCAAGAAGAAAAATAACCTTTATAAAGACTTCATAAAATGTAGGACAAAGGCAATTGAAAAGCAATACAAGGCATATAAAAATAAGTTGACAGTTATAATGAGACAAGCAAAAAGAGAATATTATAATAATATGTTAAAAGAAAAGAAAAATGATATCAAGCACATGGAAAATCTTAAATAATGTTATTGGAAATAAATCTGTATCCACTGGCCTGCCCAGTCACTTCATTGATAACAAAAATAAGGTTGTAAAAAACATGAATGAAGTGGTACATTAATTCAACTCTTTTTTTGTAAATGTCGGACCTCTTGCAAAGACTATTCCAAAACAACACGATGGGCAAAAAGAGGATGGCGGAATTGGGGGAAGTAAAGTGTTGCAGTCAATGTTTTTGGGAGAGATAAACAAAATTGAAATTAGATCCATTGTAGACAAATGCAAAAATAAGACTTCGACTGATAGTGATGGGGTCAACATGACAATAGTGAAAACGACTATTGACTGCATAATAAAACCGCTAAGCTACATCTTTAATCTTTCATTTCAGACAGGTATTTTCCCAGATAGCATGAAAATAGCTAAAGTTATCCCACTTTTTAAAATGAGGGAAAAAAGCCAATTTACCAACTACAGACCAGTGTCCTTGCTTTCACAATTTTCAAAGGTCCTTGAGAAATTGTTTGTCCAAAAATTTGATAATTTTATTGAAAAAAATGAGTTATTGAGTGAGTCAGTATGGATTTGGAAAAATCGATCGACAGCTTTAGCTTTAATGAAAATAACAGAAGAAATTACAACAGCTATAGAAAGAAAGAAATACACAATAGGTGTATTTATTGACTTAAAAAAGGCATTTGACACCATAGACCATTACCTATTAATTTAGAAATTACATAGATACGGAGTGAGAGGAGTAGTTCTAGATTGGTTAAAAAGTTATTTAGATAATAGACAACAATATGTAGAATTTGCTGGTAGTACATCGGAGTGTATGAACATAGAATGTGGTGTCCCGCAGGTCTCGGTTTTAGGGCCTAAACTTTTTATTTTGTACATCAATGACATATGTGAAACGTCAACATTATTGCAATACATTTATTTTGTTCAGGAGATGATTTAAACATTTTAGCAAAGTGTATTGGACATGAAATGGTCAAACTTAAAAGATGGTTTGATGAAAATAAGTTAACCCTAAATTTGAATAAAACGAAGTTTATGGTTTTTGCCAATAGAAAAAAAGATGAAAACATTTCACTGTCCATTGATGGAGTTTTTATTGAAAGGGTTTCTGAATTTCGATTCTTAGGTGTGACGCTGGATGAAAACCTGACATGGAAATCACACATAGCACATGTTAAAACGAAAGTGTCTAGGAATATTTCTGTTTTTGATGTCTTTGATGTGATGTCTCCTCTGTATTTGCCATTGTTATTGTTGTTATTGTTATTATTATCATCATCATGCGTCGCTTTCCACCTTCTTCTCCAGTAGGACTCAGATGAGGGTGTTGCACTTTTCCTTATACATGTGATGTTTTGGTGTTGTTTTGTTTCTTTCCGTTAACCGTCAAGGGGGAAATAAGTATTTTTTTGTGTGTGTTTCTCTTAGTATCCTAAGATACTGTTATGTTTGGCTGTGAAAAAAAATAAAAATATATATATTATTATGAAGGGCAGACCATCTATTTGTATTTATTTGTTTTTTTTAGAAAGGGGCAGGTCACATAAGATTTTATTCTTCTCCCTGCTCCTTTTCGCTCAATGGTAGAGTCATGTTTTGTGGCAATTATTGTACATTTGGTTTTGCGTACCATGAGCGGGACAAATAAAAATGAAATGAAATGAAAGGCTTTAAAACGGAACAATGAAAATCAAATAAAATCTCACTCAACGAACACTGAGCCACAGATTGGAAACCAAAGAGATGAATCATTTGTATAAAAAAGAGAAAACTCTTCAAACTTACCACGTATGATACACATGAAACATGATACAACTGTAAGCAGGTCTAGAACACAGTTATGCATAATCAGAAAGCCAAAGCTCTTTGTTAAAATGTCATTAAATAAAGAAAAGGTAAAAGTCATTCCCATGCCATTTGCAGTGTTTCACAAATGGCTCGCTGAGGGAAGTGAGCAACTAAATATCAGTCTTTTGTTTGGCTGCCATTTAACGCGATGAATCACCGGCCCTCTGCTGTCTCAGATAGGCTGTTATCTGGCTGGAGGGAAGCGGCGGACACCAGTCAGAGACCAGTGGAAGAAGAGTTTAATCACCGGGGCAGCTTTCAGATGACTGGGACCGGGTTCAGTTGGACAATCTGCGGATGTTGCTGAGGAGTCTCCGGCTGAACTCCCTGTGGTCCACCGGCTGCACCTCCATCACCGTCACCTTCACTCTGCTCTCATCCTGAGGAGGGGAGGAAACATTTCAGGCATCTCGAGACTCTGAGATCAGAAACATTCAAGAAATAAACATCATAGTGGACATTTTTGAACGACAGCTAAAGACACATCTTTTTAGATTAGCTTTTTATTAGCAAGCCCCCACTTTAAATGTTCTTTTAGTCTTTATTATTTACCTGCCTTTATATTGTTTTATTTATTTTATAGGTCTTAATCTTTTTATTTATTTTGTACCTATATGTTCACTTTGTTTTATGGGGTTTTATATTTTATATTGTTGCATCGACTCAGTTATCGATGTCAGAGAGAAACCATTATTTATTTTATTTAGTTTTATTATCATACATTTTACCTCCTTGTATCTATTAACCTGATAACATTTTATATTTTGCCACATGTACCTTTTAAAGTTCTTAACACAAAATGGGGGGGGGGAATTTCTTGTTGTTTGATTTCAACTTGTGATGTGTCATTTTGTAAAGCACTTTGAGCTGCATGTGTTGTATGAAAAGTGCTATATAAATAAAGCTTAATTAATATTATTATAGCATAATGTATTTCATGAAAACAACAGATCTCTTTAAGTAAGTGAGTTTAAATTATAAACAAATCCAAGCCTACATCTGTGTTTAAAGAGTGCTTCACACCCAACAGTCCAGCTCTAGTATCTATTGATCATACCGTGGATAGTCTGTTTATACGACAGCACTTTTTTAAATAGTCATGGTTATAGGAAAATGCATGTGTGTGGGAAGTAGTGAGAATATAACTGGATAGATTAGACTACGTTGTGTCTCATTATCCAGTTGTGAATGGATGTTGTTGAACATGGCCCACATTTACTTAATTTCTATTATTTTATTCACAAATGAAAGGTCAATTGATGGAAATAATTGATATACAAGTAATAACTTTGGGGTTACGTTTACCTTTAAGTAATTAGCAACAAGGCTATAGTAGCTTCTGGTAGCGTACCGAATGGTTTAAATGCTGTTGGCTGGTCATTGGTGCAAACTGAAATAACCATCCCAACTTATTAACACCATCCAACCTTTATAGGTATTTCATTATTTAACTAGAGTGAAACATGTTGGTCTGACTCCAGACTTGTATATAGAAAGCATGTACTGTATGTATGAGCATTGCTTGAGTTTTTTTTTTACAGTGACACATTTTTCGATTGATTGACGCTGTAATGGTCACAATTTCTTGACTGCACACATGGAAAACTCACAAGCGTGTTAGTGTTAATAAAACCATCGGCAAGCATTAGTCATGACGTTAACTCAGGGATAAATGCATATTTAACAATGTTTATACATTTATATGGATTGCTTTGTTCTTCTTGTTTACTGTATATGTTTGAGATTATGATGAGATTAAATGGAAGTTTTGTCTTACTTGCTTTCAAGCTTTGAAACTTTTTTAGATTTGCAGAATAAACAAAAATTACATGACAAAATCTGTGTGATAGAGGATTCATTTTCAACCTCTAAAAGTTAGCAAAAGCAGGATATTAAGTATTTGTATCTATAATTAAAAGAGAAAATTGTTAAATGTATGTTCTTATTAAATTATTACAGATATTTTTTAACTCAGCGTCAGTCAGTCTCAACAATGTGTAGCAACATCGACTATCAGCAGATATATTCCTTATCAAATAATGAAGTGGTTTGTCAGGACCTAATGTCCATATTAAAACAACTATACAAATGATTACACCTGACTGACAGTTCATTCTTCCATTAGCAATTCAGGCAGCATAACCAGCACCAATGATTTCATATTATACCATTATCTCATACGTGGTTCAACACCTCTATGAGTTTTCAATTTACGTATCTGAGTACGGCAGGAAAATTAAACTATACGGCGGCCGTCGAGACAAAAGGTACTACTTGACAAAAGGTGACAACTTATTTCAAAAATAATGGTCTTCCTAAGACGCGGAACTGTGAAAAATAAGGCTCGTTAATTAAATGTGCGTGAAGCTATTCCAATCACATCTGGAGAAAACAATTACTCAGTGGCCACGCATTTAACCCCTATTCTCGACTCTATTTCAGCAGGGGGGTGAGGTGGTGTCTTTCTTTGAGAATTAAAAAGGCAGACATGAAGACCCACACCTTCACACACATGCATCTAATAACAGCCAATACACACCTCTTTATTCCCCTTGATGAGAATGAATAAGATACTGTACTGAACAGTCACATGCTAAAATAAGCTAAGCTGCTGAACATGGTAAACATGTTACATGTTCATCATCAGACATTTTTATTGTCTGAGAGTATGTGGTCATTGCTGATGTTGACTTAAATGTCTAGCCCCGCTGGATTTCAGCCTTAAAGGTCACCGATTGTGCAAAATCCACTTTTTCATGTCTTTTAAACATAAACATGTGCCCCCTCTGTTTAAAGAGATTCTGAAAGTCTCAGTAACAAAGACCCCTCTCTTTTTGTCCTGATCCATTTATATAAAAACTTGTCTGAAAACGAGCTGATCAGATTTTGACCACTTTATGTCATAACGATTTTTTGGCTTGTGTAACCATTAGCCAATCACCAACCAAGGTAACCCCCCCCCCCACACACCTTATCACCTGAATCTCCTCCTAGAGCACCATTGTGTTCTTTTTAACCAAATATCTCTCAGAGGGGCGTGGGGAGGGGCTCCTTATTTTCATCTAAAGTAACAGACACAGAATCAGCACTTTTGAAACAGGGCTGAAACAGAGGGGATTATGGGATGCTGCAATGATCTGTTTGGTGTTTGGAGCCAAACACTTCAGAGACATATATCTGAGACCTATAATATATTGATGAAAAACAGTATAATAGGGGACCTTTAAATCGCAGCTATTAGCAGATGCTGAACCTGTATAGTGAATCTAATAATCCAATAAAAAGAAACCCTGCTATTCTCAAAGCAACCTAACTATGCAAACAACGTCTCGGCACTCTTTTACTTAATGCATGCATTTTAAATTAGGCTATATGCAGACATTTGGAGTATCTATCCAAAAGAAAGCAATTGCAAAAACAGTATAATTAAGAAAGCAGCAAAAATAGACAAACAGCAACAGTAAAAATACAAGTGTCTTCGGAGAGAAGGAGAAAGAGTAAGACCGCTCGAACGACTTTTTTTTGGGAAGCAGTGACAGGTTGCATTGTCAGCTGTTAAATGGAAAATAAGTGAATAAAGCAACCCTATTGAACATTTTTGAAAATGCATGTGAAAAAGAAGAATGAGAACAATGTCATTACTGTAAATAAACAAAAATATTTCTGCTCTCCATCCTTTCAGAAATCCTGGGCTTAGCTTTTTTCCTCTTTTAAGTGGCATCATGAGCCCCCCCCCCATAAGACCTCTGGCTCCAAATGACTCATACAAGCTTAATTGCCATTACGCTTAGACATTCCATTGGATGCAACAAAACTGTATGGCCGTGTACCCAATCAGTACATTCTGTGAATCGCACCTTAAGACATGGCAGCAAACCAATTATTTGTAGACGAGTCCCTTATAACCTATTTTAAGGCTTCATCATTTCCTGTTATCTTATGAAACTCAGAATGTGTTCACCTTCAGCCATTAAAGAATCTTCTGTACAAGGACAGGGAAAATATCTGAAAGTGATGCTGAAAGGATGCCAAGAGCGTGTTTTGTGGAGGATGTAAAGAGTGTGTGTGGCTCTCAGTGGCCTGTCTGTTAACAGGAAATAACAGGTCCCCTCTGACACTAATGTATTCATATAGACTACATCAATTCATTCACATCAGACAGACGGATGCACTCCTGCACAATCCGACTTATGCACACACACGTTTGAGGTCCTCCTGCAAACAACAGGCTAACACACACGTCTGCTTACCTCTTGTCTCTACATACATTAATAATAAAGTATAGAATCACAGATTTGAGATGAACAACCATCTAGCCTCGGAAAGACTTGAACGCTCACCGAGACTCAATATATTGCACCAAGTAATTTGTTTGTAATCAGATACACTTTCCCAAATTCTAAGCGCATCAAATGCAAATTTGATGTGGAAAATGCACTCATCTGTGCTAAGTAAATTCAATCCTAGGGGCCAAATCTAATTTTCACCATCATCTGAAGTCCATTCATGCCACTATAAGATGAGATGGGCTCCTACTGCACTGCAATCTGAAGCACAAGGGGCCGATCGACTGCTCTCTCCTACCTCTCAGGGGCTCCGCTCTAATGAAACCTGTCAGACAGTTTAGTCTAATATTCGGTTAAGATTAGTACATTTCATCACTTTAAGGTTCAAACAGATGTTGCCTCCACAGGAGAAACTTCAGCAGCTGTCCTCTGCTGAAACGTAAACTAACAAACATGGTAAATGTGACATTTTCTTCCGCTGGCAAACTTATTTGTAATCATTGCTCAATGCTGTAGAGAGCGGACTTTGTGGTCCCCCCTCCCATCACAGCTGTCCGACACCCTGGGGTGGCTCCTTGCTATCATTTCTGGTACTTTCTAAACCAGCAATATGACAATCATAACCGCTTCCTGCAGAGTTGTACAGGTGTGCAAAGATGAGAAAAAGATGTAAGGAAAATTCAGCAGTCGGCTGAACTATAAACAGTTTTGCCTTTCCATTACAGAAACAATATTATATTACATGTCATTTGTTAGATGCTTTTATCCAAAGCGACTTACATATATTCAGTACTGTGGACAATCCCCACAGGAGCAATTTGGAGTGAAGTGGGACACAACGACATGCTGACTGTAGCGGGGTTTGAACTTGCTACCCCCTGATTTGAAGTCCAGCACTCTATCCACTGAGCCACAGCCGCCCCGGAATATATTTTCAATATTGTTTATTACATTTATGACACTGTTGTGCATTTCAAATATTTTAAAATATATCTTCAGACATATTTGGACAGTGCATAAATCATGTTTAAACAATTTATATACCTGTTACGGCTGCTGCCTTCCTGGTCCTCTTAACTCTGTTGTGTGTGTGTGTGTGTGTGTGTGTGTGTGTGTGTGTATGCAAATGAGCTGTACGGTTCCCCCGATGGCATTGGCTGTCCCGCCCTCGTACCATCCGAAGAGGCTAGAGGCATCTGTCTCACAACACAAAGCCTCCAGCAATATAGTCTAGATTACGACTTAGTGAAGGTTGCCATCCTCAGAGTGTATGAGTTAGTTCCTGAAGCTTATCGACAGAAGTTTAGACACCATAGGAAGAGTCCTGATCAAACGCACGTAGAGTTCGCTAGGTAAAAGGGAATGTGTTTAGCTAAGTGGATTGCCTCATGTAATGCTACAGATTAATCTTCTCTGAAGGAATTGATTATGTTGGAGGAGTTTAAGAAGTGTTTGCCCGATCGCATTGTTATGTACGTGCATGAAAAGAAGGTAAACTCTCTCTCTGCTGCTGCTGCTGTTTTAGCCGATGAATATGTGTTGACGCATAAATCTGTGTTTTCTCCTGTCTCTACTGAGAGGTCACGCCGTGTGTCTGCCGCACCATCGCCTGAGCCGTTAAATGTGTATAATGTATACTGTCACCAACCTGGACATGTCATTGCCAACTGTGCAGCGCTGAAGCGTAAAGAACAGCGGCAGAATATGTCCCCGGCCCGCCAAACGGTATTGGCCTGATTACCCATACACGTGCACAGGCGAGTAAAAGTGTTTCTGATGTTCCATTGTCTGATCCTTTGATTGTGCCGGTGCTTCCAGATAAAGCTGTGTCCGAGGAGAAGCCAGAAATTGTGGCTTCCCCTCGTGAGGATGTCGTGAGACCAGCGCAACACGCCGGCTCAGACAAGCCTCTCGACTTCGACTCTGCCGGTAACCCGAGAGCGTCAGCTCGTTTATCGGATCCTAGTGTTGGTGTTAGCTCTGCAACACTTTAAGATTTATGTTGGACCCAGCCTGTGGCCAATTGTGGTGTTTACATGTTACAATCCCTTCATATTCCGCCCCAGCGTGTCCAAGCACAACCAGCGTCTCATGCAATGGGCTCTGATTGTGCGGGACTACAACGTTAGACATCCGTCATTAAAGGGCTCAGAGAATGTGTTGGCCGATGCTTTGTCCAGGTTGAGTTAGTGTGGGATTAGTGTAGTGTGTTTAGTTTCACAAAACCTGTGGGTTTGTGTCTTAAGGGGGGGGGGAGTGTTACGGCTGCTGCCTTCCTGGTCCTCTTAACTCTGTTGTGTGTGTGTGTGTGTGTGTGTGTGTGTGTGTGTGTGTGTGTGTGTGTGTGTGTGTGTGTGTGTGCAAATGAGCTGTGCGGTTGCCCCGATGGCATTGGCCGTCCCGCCCTCGTACCATCCGAAGAGGTGATTGGACCGACGTCATCCAATCCCTGCCTGCTTCCGGCACATCTTCCGGGGGAGGAGTACAAAGGCCGGGGACGGAGATCATTCTGGAGGCTCTGTGTTGTGAGACAGATGCCTCTAGCCTCTTGCTGTGCTTACTCGTTGTGCTCGTTAAATACTGTGAATCCTCTGCGTTTAGTTATACTGCTTAGCAGTGTGTTAAAGTAGTGTTCTGTGTTTAGTGTTGTGTGTTAAGAAGACCCAGGTTAGCTTAGCGGTTAGCGCCTGTCGATTAGCAGCAGCTGTGTTTTTGTGCAGCCTTTTCATTTACTTGTACCACGTTTAACTTGAGGTTTTGTTTCCCCTTTTGGGTAATACTTATTACGCTGTATAAGCTGTAAAACTCCCTTTTGGAGTTCTCTTTCCTTTGGTTGTTGCCCACCAGTGTTTTGCCCTTTGTTTCCCACACGGAAAGAAAGTATATGAACATATATGCCAATATATGGCAAATATATGCAGAATATATGCTGCATATATGCCATATTCAGTTTCATATATGTGCATATATGTGGATTAATAGGAGATATATGTGTCATATATAGCTCATATATTTCCACATATATGCCAAAGTCAGGTTCATATATTTGCATATATCTCCTACATAATGCCTCATATATAGCTCATATATCTGTATTTTTGCATATATGTCATACAGAATGCCTACATATAGGTCTTTGCAAGGTAATGTGGTAATGTGCATATTATTCCAAAGTTCTATATAACTACATGAATTAATCATTGTAGGCCTACTTATTTCCATTCAATTCAGATTGAGGTTTGCGGATTGCCCAAGACAATTCAATGTATAAAGACAATATTGTTTGATTACGGTATGTTTTATTGTATGAAGCAACATTTTTAGTTTAGTTATTTCACCCAGGACCGGAACCGGATGTTTATATCCGCTCGATGTCAGCTGATCAGTTTAAGATTAGTAAATTATTAAATATTTGATAATTGTACATTATTGTTAAAACACTAGGGCTGTCAAGTTAACGCGTTAATAACGCGTTAACACAAAAAAAATGAACGCCACTAATTATTTTAACGCATGTGTATTTTTTTTCCTCGGCCGCCCCGTAGTTTCAGAGCGCATCGAGTTTAAAATACCATCTACAAGCTGATGCTGACAGCCCCGCTCCTGCTGCCCGCTTGCAGCTAGTGTTAATTTCGTTGACTAAAACTATGACGAAATATGTTCGTCAACGACCTTTTTTTCCATGACGAAAACGAGACGATGACGAGACGGCACCGACGGCAGTAAACAATAACTGTAACGAAATCATCATGCAATATCGTTGACGAAAAGTGACGAGACGAAAATGTAGTTTACTAAATAAAAACTATGACAAAATCTCTCTTTACTTTCGTTGACGAAAAATGAGGAGACGAAATATTATCAAAGATAACCAGCAGTTCCATTTCCGGCAGCGGCACAATATGAACTGTCAGGAAGACTCGGGTCTAACTAACCTTATTTAACAGAAAATAAAATGGCAACAACAGGGCTTAGGAGCAGTGGTCGCGTTAACCCCCCCCCACGGAAATGTTACGATCCTGTCCGTCAAAATGACTGACAACGAAAAAGTCTAAAGCCACCACTGCTAGGGAGAAAGAAACGATGTGATATTTGGGCCCATTTTCGCTACAATGAGGCGGAGAAAAAAAGCGAATGCATTGTTTCATCAGAAGGGAAGTAATGTGGCAAAACAGCTGGTAAAAACACCACAAACCTGACCAGATACTCTCTGCAAAGCTGCTTTCTTAATCATTCAACCTGTGTTTTTCATCAAATAAGGACAAGATAATCTTATTTATTTATATATAGACTAGGCTAGACTAGTTTGACTGAAATGTTCTATATAATCTGATGACTAAAAAAGACTCAACAGTTTTCATTGACAAAAAGTAGACTAAAATAATTAGTTTTCTTTGACTAAAATAAGACTAAAATGCTCAGACTTTTAGTCGACTAAATCTTGACTGAAATGTTTACTGTTTTAGTCGACTAAAATAGGACTAAAATGCTCAGACTTTTAGTCGACTAAAACTTGACTAAATAAAAACAGGATGAAGGTGACTAAATATGACTAAAACTAAAAAGGAAATTTAACACAGGACTAAGACTAAAACTAAATTAAAAAATAGCTGACGAAATTAACACTACTTGCAGCAGACCACACTTCCACGCTCACCGGCAGGCACCGACTGGCTATTGGGAGGACCGGGAGGGTGTGTGTGTATGTGTGGCCCCAGCGAGCGAGAGAGAGACCTTACGTGTATTGTTGTTGTTAGCATCTGGTGCTAGCTAGCTGCGCTAACGGATATAAGGAGCTGTTTAAATGAAAACAGAGGAGCGACATTTCGCCACAACTGCGCCGAGCACTTGACTTTATGCAGGCAGCCAGACAGTGGGACATTGTACGAACAGTCAGCACGGGTAGTGCGCAACATGATTGCAGCGTCCAGGCAGCTCCCGTTCGAGCATATGCCTTGAGTTGCACATAGCTCCAACGATCCATCTCACACACACACACACACACACACACACACACACACACACACACACACACACACACACACACACACACACACACACACACACACACACACACACACACACACACACACACACACACACACACACACACACACACACACACACACACACACACACACACACACACACACACACACACACACACACACACACACACACACACATCCCACATCATGACAGCTCATTGATACTTTGTAATTCTACTCCACTACAATTCAGAGGTTAACCTGGTATTTTTACTCCACTACACTTATTTGAGTTACTTTGCAAATTCTGATTAATGATGTGAAATATAAACAACCCTTAAATCAGACTTTAGTTACACCTGAGTAAAATTCAGGGAAGGTGATTGTCAAGTGCCAACAATCAGGAGAGATATTTGATAGTTGGTGCTTGAGAAGACTAAACATGTATCTGCAATTGACATTAATGGAAACGAGTAATAAAGTATATTAATTACTCGTTATTCTCTACTAATAGTTAATTAAAGACTATATTATGGCTATTTTGCACATCCATTTTAAGATTTTAAGGGTTTATTGACATATCATATACACAACTACGGTGTAGTTATGCAATGAATGAAACACTTGGGTCACAGGTTCCTCAATAGTGCATTACAAGACATCTATCAATATGTGTGTACCTCCACCATTAAACTGTCATATTCTGCACATTTCTTATTCTATCTACATACATAAGAGTATAATCCATATGTATAATATTAGTTAAAATAAGTGCTTCAACATAGTTAACATTGCAGGAAAGCAATATATTAGACGTTAAGTACTTCGTCAGGCTTAATATTTATCTGGAGATAGATACCCCCAAAGTTTTTTCTTATTTAAAAGAAGACCTTAATCTGTTATTTAATGTTTAAATAAAGGTTAATTCGTTTTTCTGTTTTGCACCTCCTCCTATTAATATCTTTGTACATCTTGCACTAAACTAGAGATCACTTATAGTATCTTCTTGATTTTTTTATATTCTATATTTCTATCACAGACCTTCTACTTTCCCCCTATGAAAGTATATGTACTCTTAATATTTTTTTAATCAAATAGAACACATAAAAACAATAATTCAATAACATGCTTTAACCACTAGGCGGTGCACACAAGGTACACACAGCCATAATAACTTTGTATTATTAGTGTAGGACACTATGTACAACATCTGAAGATGTGTAGTTTTATTCATGCTTTCATATAATTTTACAGCATATTGCTATACTATTTCAGACTCAGTATTTACATTCTTACATTCAAAATTCAATCAAATTCAAATCAGTAATATCTTTAAAAACTACAGTCCTTTTATATCAGCTGTGCACCGTTATGGTGTAAATATAACCTATCTACAGTATGAATTATATCAAATGTAAAAGTCAGCCGAATTAGTGTTGATACTGCAAGGAGACGTATTGTGTGAAGAGAAATTGAAGATGTTTTTTAATTGTTGATATATTTATGACATTTCTTCTAGTTTTTCCAAAGGTCTTCTCATCAGGGCTCTATCAATAAAGAACTACGGCAGATCTGTAATATGTAATGCAGCCGAACCGTGTATTACAATGCCGTTATGTGATGACTTTTAAAGAGAAAAGCAAGAGCACTCGGAATTAAGTATTATTTTATTCTTTTAAAAATGTTTTCCGGATTTCATATAATATAAACACCAAATCCCAGCATGCTTTGCGGCTAAAACATCCAATCAGCGTAGCTGAGGATCTTGGGTAATCGCTCGAAATGCCTACGTCTGTTTCCGGTTATTTTTATTTGGAAATTCAGTTCCTGACGGACACCAAAAAAGCCAGAGATTATGGAATTAAACGAATAAATAAAAGCAAGCATAATTGTGTGTTATTGGTGAGTAAATAACAGTGTGTTATTTTGAAAAGAATAACAAATTAGAAGGAAAAAAAGATTTTAAAAATACGAGGCTCTGAGCCCCATGTATTTTCCTCACAGACGGCAACACTAAAGGTCTAAAATAAAGACCTAAATGAATATTTGGGATGTTCTTGCCTTTAGATTCTCCCAATAAGTCCAAGTACAGAGGGTAACTTTGCCGTGAAAAAACACATTTCCACCAAAAAAACGTTAGCAACCATGTGTACACATTCATGAAGTAATCTTCGTCATAACTAGCAAACTAAACATCATGTACATGTACTGCACAAATAATCAGAAATAAAACCTCATTACTCGCATAAAATGACATCAAAACGCATTTTAATGGCCAAATGAACCTTAAAATAGGCATTTTCCACCGAGAATAACACGAAGGTCGGCCATTGTTGTTGATCACGTGGTCTGGGAGCTGTTGCAGCGTCCATAGCAACCACCCTAGCAACCATGAATGTGTACACATTCATGAAGTATTCTTCGTCATAACTAGCAAACTAAACATCATGTACATGTACTGCACAAATAATCAGAAATAAAAACTCATTACTCGCATAAAATGACATCAAAACGCATTTTAATGGCCAAATGAACCTTAAAATAGGCATTTTCCACGGAGAATAACACGAAGGTCGGCCATCGTTGTTGATCACGTGGTCTATGAAGGTCTATGGGACGCCCTGCCCGTAGAAGCCTGACGGTCAAGGGGTCCGCTGTCCACAATGAAGGTCTATGGGACGCCCTGCCCGTAGAAGCCTGACGGGCAAGGGGTACCCTGTACGTAATATAGCGACAGGGAGGGGCCCTGACCGTCCGTCAATATGTGACGGGATGGGAGTGAGAACGTGTTGCGCGCGGACGCAAGGGAGCTAATAGACAGTGGCCGGTGTATCAAGCCAGGATCATCAAGGTTGCAAGTATGTACACGCTATCCATATTTATTTAGCTTTAGTAACTAATTAAATGAACAAAAGCCTGTAAACCAGGCAACGTTTTCAGACCAAGGACCCCTTGGCTGAGAGAGAGAAGAAGCAGGGACACCCACTACATATTGTATAAAATTGTGTTGTAAATTAAACATTTTCATAGATTTCTTAGACAGCTTCATAGACTTTGACAGCACTATCATCAGTGTATGTTCCATTAATGTGTATTTTCAGACATTTAACCACTTGAGCCATCAATATTTAGTCTTTTTCCCCCCCTCTACACCAAACCTCTGCCAAAAATAGCAGATCTGTAGTAAATCTGGGGACCCCCTGTTGAAGACCCCTGCTGTAGACTATATGTTGAGCCAGCTACGCTTTTCGGCGCGAGCAACCATAACAGAAAATAGCAGTACAGTGTTTGCTACTGTGTCACGTTAATGTTGATGTATCTGCACCAGAATGGGAGAAGAGTCTGAAAAGAATACTCTGTGACCAATGACGAGGCTGACACTACTAAACGGGTTACCAAGCCCAATTGGCGATACGTCGACAGTGATGAAGAGGAGGAGGAGAAGGGTCCTGCTAAGAAGAGGGCTTATCTGGACGAAGAGGAGAGACCTATTTCCAAGAAAAAGGTAACTGACTGCATCCATTGCGTGTTGTAAAGGTAAGTTTAGATTTAGCTGCATAACAGTAACTGTTTAAGGTAAACAATCAACTTGAGTGTTACGGCTGCTGCCTTCCTGGTCCTCTTAACTCTGTTTTGTGTGTGTGTGTGTGTGTGTGTGTGTGTGTGTGTGTGTGTGTGTGTGTGTGTGTGTGTGTGTGTGTGTGTGTGTAGGCTGCAAGTGAGATGCAGAGGGAGCAAGACACTTCAATGTGGGAGAAGAAAAAAAAGCAGCAATTCCAGACAACAATTCAGGAGTTGAGGGATGCAAACTTGGCCCTGAAAAATGAAAATGATAATTTGAAAGACCTCATAATAAAGCGTAAGTATTATTGTATTGCAGATTGAAATTGTGAAGGGGTCAGGAGTCTTTTGCAAAAGAGATGCGTGGAAGGCATCCATCGATACCACCTCTGGCACAGCAATGGTGCGAACTCTCCTCCTCGGCACATTTCCCATTGAAACCCTGCTTCAGAGCAACCTCAACGGTAAAATAAAAAAAGCTACTGTTCAAAGTCTCTTTAAATCAATCCTGTCTTTAATAAAGAAAGGCAGTTTACACATGTGTTTTTCTTTCTAAACTGATTCACCTAAGAATGGAAAAACTGAACTATTTTCTTACTCTCTGTTTTCGCTGCTGCAATTTGTTGCGAGTAATATTTTTTTTACAATTGTCCCACACTCTAGCCCAGTGGTTCTCAAACTTTATCATTTCAAGGACCCCCATAACTCAGAGTGTATGATTGGAAACCAAATGTGTATGGGTCTATTTGGAACACCCCCAAGGAACCTTGAGTGTCATTTGTCCCTGGACAACCACTCTAGCCTAAAGTGTGGGCCAGTAGTATGTAAACATTAGCTGCTGCAGATCAGCAGGATTACCCACCTTTCATTTGCAAAATAATAATTATAAAATATTACTTTAGGTGGCAAGCCAAAGCGAGGTGATGGGGAGCAGCTGGAAGCCCTGGACCTAGGGAAAAAGGCGGCCATAATCGGTGAGTAAAAACGAATGAATTTAGAAAGGAAAATAAAAGTTAATAGAGATGCCTCAAGTTGACTACTTTAACCATCCCTGGCTGTTTCACTATGTATTAGCTACCAATGGTAGTATCAGGATCAGCATCAGGTAAGTGAGGAGGACACCCATTAATGGTATCTGCACGGATTAGCACCTACTGTAGGGTGATCACTACATTTTCAATTGCTCACTTCTTGATCACAGCTCTCTTCTAATAGAACCCATTTTCTGGGCTAGTGTGCTTCCACTGTGGTGGTCCTCTGTGTTATAGAATATGTAGTCGTTAATAACCCCATGACACTAATTGTTCTCCTCTGCAGTGTTAAATAACCAGCATCTTCACCCTTAATCAATGACCATGCCCTTTGTACTGTGTTTGTGCCATATCATGTCTTTAATTAATGTTCTTGATTGCAATGCATATCTTAATGCTCTTCTGGTAAACAACCTGTGCTGATGATCTCTGTTGTTTGTATACAAGTGAAGTTCATGTTTTTTTAAACAGTATTTTGAAAAGCCAAACTTTACCTAATTCTAACTAATAATTGTAAACTTAGCAGCTTCTTAGACAGATTTGGTAATGCACTGACTTTTCAGATAATTCAAAAATAATAGTAATGATATATGAAACAAATCACTAATAAAATAGATCATCTGTTTGAATAAAGGCTTTGGGCTTTATCTGCCAATAAACTCACAGGGGAGCTCGTGTACACTACACCAGGTGGTTTGGCAAAACCTTGGAGTGGAATGCTTGGAGTCTGTAGAAGACTTGGAGCATTTTTACACTGTCATCTCATTATGTCCTTTTCTTTTCTCTGTAGAGGCAACAATGAAGAAGTGGCCACACACAACGAAGGACCAGCTGGGTACAGCCATCAACAACAAGCTGACAGAGCTCAGGGCTCGCCAAAAGCAGACAAAATAATTGACATTTATTGACAATAAATGTATGTTAATGACTTATACATTTTGTGTGTTGTATTTTTTTATGTAGGTATGTATAAACCTTGAACAGAGGTGTAAATAAATATATATGCACATATAGGCTAAACTTAAATGTGCATATATGTGAAACATATATGCACATATATGTTTTACATATATGTGCATATATGTGCAACCTATATGTGCATCTACTGTATGTGCAACCTATATGTGCATATACACTTCACCTATATATTTACATATATGTTCAGAGACATACAGTATATGTAGGGGTCTATATTTTTAATATATGTCACATATATGTTAAACATATATGCGACATATATTAAAAATATATAGGTTCATATATATTCCTTCCATGTGGGTTGTGCCAGGCTGTATGCCTTATTATTTTTGGTCCACCATTATATATATATATATATATAAAAGTTATAAGTAGTTTTATTATATATATATATATATATATATATATATATATATATAATAAAACTACTTATAACTTTTACCAATTCCATTCTGGTTTGTGTTGCTTCCCTTTGGTTCCCCTAGCCCAGTAGGGAACGTAATACATGGGGTCTGGTCCGGGATGACTATTTGTTTCATACCGGTTACGTCCTGGCTCGTGGAAAGTAACATATAACCAGTTGGAAATTGGTAAATCTCTAAACTTTTAGTGGTCAATAAAGGCTTATCTCTTGAATCATGAAAATAGCAAAGGAGAAAAAAAACATTTATACGAAAAGTTGAGTAATTTAACTTTAATAAATCTGTTGGAAAGTGGAGCAGTCTTACACCTCCAATTGAAGCATGAAAAGCAAGAGAAAAACAAAAGACTGGAGTCACAGGATCTGTTACATTCAGCTAAAGGCCTGTGCTGTTTACTATGTATGTATACTCGATGGCAGAGAAAACTACAAGATTTTAGTGAATTGTGCTTGTTAAATAAAACAGGTACTTTATCATCCTTGCTCTTCCCTTAAATAATTTGAAACGTAGTTTATATGCAAAAAAAGAACAACATTACAAATATGATCTTGAGCACACTTATTTTTCTCCGTCTGTCCCCATCTTTTTGAAAAGCTATGAAACAAGGCGCGAAGAAAAGAGCTCTGAATATATCTTAATAAGCCGTGTGGAGAAAACGTCCTGCTCACACCTCATTATCTGTACTTGCTGTTATAATCAGCTACAGTGTTCCTGTTAGACGTCAGATCTGTTTTTACCACATTTTTACAATATCACAAAAGTATGACAATAATTAAAAAGTTGATGAAAACTAATAGATGTAACAGGATGTGTTGATCCTGGTCTTGACATCAATTACTAAAAAAAATGTCTGACACTGCTCTGATGTTTCTTTTAAATATCTCCTACAGCTGTAGATTTGGTTTATAACTGGCTAAAGCATTTTTCTTGATAATTTCACCTGAAAATACAGACATGGATCTAATGCTAGAATTGTATTTGTTGATTTTTCCTCTGCTTTTAACACAATTCAACCTCATATTTTAATCGGCAGACTTTTAGAACAATTTGAAATAAGCAATAAGCTTATGGGCTGGATTCTTGATTTTTTTAACCAATAGGACACAAAGAGTGAGGGTGAATGGGACCTTATCTGCGTATCAGAGGCGCAGTTTGCGGAATGCCGGTGTGAAAAATGCGTGTGTCGTCTCTTTCAACCTGTCTGAGTCAGAGCGAGAGTTTAAAAAAAAAAAAGAGTCAGAGCGAGAGTAAACAGCTCATCTAGTTGCATCTGTACTGTAGCTAGTAGCCTATAGTTTCACCGACCGGGGTGGCATGGGGTGGCAACTGCCACCCTAAAAATAGGCCTTGCCACCCCAGCTTCCACCCCAGTTGGCAGCTGTGTTTTGAAAGAAAAGTTGTGGCTCATCGGACATTTATGAGAGAAAGTCCCTAATGTCCGAGTGCAAGTGAATGCAGCACAAGACGCACGTCTTGTAACCCCTCCCCCGGCCCTGGCGCGAGCGTGGAAATATGATTGACGGCGATTTCATTTGAACGGGACGGTGCAAAACGAGAAGCATTCTGACCCAAGTACTGAAGGAATGAGGTATTTGCGGTCTACAATGACAGAGAAGAGACTGTCAGTGTGGCTGTACTCAGCATTGAATCAAAACGCACTAAAGCTGTTGATCTTAATAAGTTTGTGAGGCGTTTTGCTGAACAAAATGGTAATCGCCACATTCAGCTGTAATACACGTCAACTTGATGCTCTGCTCACGGATGAGCATACAAAACTGTTAAGATGATGACCTTACGTGTGTAAATATATTTTTTTCTTTGTGGGAGTCTGCCCCCAAAAAACTGTTTTAAGTCCTGAGAAAGTCAAATAAGACGGTGTGTAAAACTACACTGCCCAGCCAAAAAAAGTAACCACTTTGATTGAACTAGGCCAGTAGGTAAGGGCATTCCACTGGATAATAACTGAAGTATAAAATAATGCTTGACTGAAGTGATGGAGACCATGTTTGAAGGCAAACAAAAAGAGGAAATAACAGGTCAAATCAAGCAAATCCCCCTCTCAGATTCCACAGCAACCAGAAGAACATAAATACTGGCTGGTGATTTGATTAATCAGCTTTGTGATGGAATAAAAAATGCACAGTGCATTTCCTTAGCTGTGGATGAGTCCACTGACACCACTGACAATGCTCAGTTGCTGGTGTTTGTGAGTTTTTATGATGAGACAAAGGGGGAGTTTGTTGAAGATGTGTTGGGCCTGAACCTCAGTGGACACACAAAGGGGCAAGACATTTATAAAGCAATAATGGGAATGCTGAATGAAAGAGGGTGCAGCTGCCTTTATTCATAACTGTGCAGCTCTTACACTGCGACTCTGAGGGATCAAGCACAGACACAATAACAATGAAAATGGCTGCATACAGATTATTTTTGTTTTTGCAACCTCGTGATAAGAATCTTGTTGCAATTCTTTAAAGGTTTAAATGACCGTAATAAACGGACCTTTGTCTTATTGAAACAATTTTTTTGGACCTTTAAGATTTGTATTTGAATGCCCCTGCTTTACAATATGTGTCAAAGTAGGTGGGAAAATAGGACTATTTTAAAGTATGCAGATGACTCTGTAATTGTTAGTAGGCTCCAGGACAATGAGACCAGCCACGGCCCTGTCATTGACGACTTTGTCAGGTGGTGTGAGGAGTCCTATCTACAACTGAACATAAGCAAAACCAAGGACATGATCATTGATTTTAGAAGACATCCCCACATATATGAAGTCTTAACAATCCAGAATCAGAAAGTAGAATTTGTGCAATCATACAAATATCCAAACTGTGAAGCTGTGTGCAAAAGGGGGCACCAGCGTTTGTACTGTCTTAGGAAACTGTCCTATTTTAACATGATGATCATGTTTTATCGTGCTTTTATCGAGTCAATTCTGTCTTTTTCACTAATGTCATGGTTTGGTAACCTGACTTTAAAGAGCAGAAACTCTCTGAGTCAGATCGTAAAGTGGTCCAGCCAACTCACTCCATAATCGTCCAGGAGCGACGTTTGGTCAGTGTCCGTGGCATGCAGTTATGACGCTCCTAGGCTCCTTCAGCTTCACAAAGGGACGCAAATAGCTTTCAACTGATTACAATGTATTCCCATCTGCGGCGGGATTTGACGCTCATGGAAGCACGGCATTCGTTTGTGTCGGCTGCCCTTAAAGGCAATGTGAGCGTCCATTCTCATTGGATAACGGAGAATTGTACACCCGGAAGTAAGTATTCCCCTTACGGTACGTCCACACAGCAGCTTTAAACAAATCTTCCAACGCTTCCAACACTTCTCTGCCCATTGACTTTGAATGCGGATGACGTCACTTTGCCTCGCTTTTCGCCGAACTGCATTGTGGGGGAGCGAAGCGAAGATTTCCAGGATTTTCAGGATTCAAAAGTTGAGCAATGTTCAACTTTTGAAGCTGAGCTGGAAGCGTCAGCCAATCAAATCCTGTTTATGCAAATCTGACAGTAGAAGCGCTAGCCAATCAAACCGCGTGTAAGCAGGGAGAACCAGACCGCAGTTCATTTCCTCATATTCCAAACGAGAAATGACGGTAGCAAATCACCCGGTTCTTTACGACCAGAACTATTAACGGGATACAAACCGGAGGAACCAGGCATGGAGGGAGGTGGCAGAGACAGTGGGTGAAACTGGTAGGTTTTCGCCTGTTTGGGGAGTTTATATGTATATTGCTCGCATAAAATGCCCGGGGTTTTTTGCTTTGTATGTCGGGGGCGGGAGATTCATGTGATTGGTTGTTGGTCGCGTTGCTCGCAAAAAATCCCCAAGCTTTCAGACACGTCCAGCTCCAAGATTTTCAAGATTTTTGAAAAGCTGCTGTGTGGACGTACCGTTACTGTCGATTGATTTTACAGTATTTTTTCGGAGTAAAGGATGGCAGAAGACACTACACTACCCAGAATCCCCAGCTATCGTTTAGGACTACACCATGATAGTCCTCAAGCTCTGATTGGAGAGTGTACTCCGAGGGTTACGCCGAGCCTCGAACAGCACTTGAAATGGGATGGAACCACGGCAGACTGTCCAAAACTGGATTTGAACGGGTCCACCGCACCGTAATCACACAAATTCTGTGTTTTATATTTAACAATTCTGTGTTCTTTATTTATTGATTGTTCAATACCTGACAAGGCCGGAGATGAAATATCTACATACATTTTATAAGAGTATAATACATTATGTATAATATCAGTTAAAATAAGTGCTTCAACATAGTACATATTGATAGATGTCTTGTAATGCACTATTGAGGAACCTGCGACCCAAGTTTTTCATTCAATGCATAACTACACCATAGTTGTGTATATGATATGTCAATAAACCTTAGAAAATCTTGAAATCTTGAAAGGGATGTGCAAAATAGTCATTATATACAGTCTTTAATTAACTATTAGTAGAGAATAACGAGTAATGAATATACTTTATAGGGATCCTATTAATATCTAATAATAAAAAATAATGAAATTCAATAACATGCTTTAACCACTAGGCCTAGGTGTCCCTTTATATCAGCTGTGCACCTTTATGGTGTAAATACAGCCTATCTACCAATTGGATCAAATATAAAAGTCAGCCGAATTAGTGTTGATACTGCAAGGAGACGTATTGTGTGAAAAGAAATATAAGATGTTGTTTAATGGCTGATATATTTATGATCCACGTCACGTTTTCAGTTCCTCATGTTTGTCTAGAAGTCTTCTCATCAGGGCTCTATAAATACAGAACTACGGCAGATATGTAATATTTAATGCAGCTGAACCGTGTATTACAATGCCGTTATGTGATGACTTTCAAAGAGAAAAGCAAGCACACTCGGAATAAAGTATTATTTTTTTTTTTTTAAATGTTTTCGGTCTGTTTCTGGTATTTGTCAATGACGATGTGCTGTGAGATGTGAGACTGGAATTGCACAGGGGAAAATAACGTATCTTTAGATGCAGATTTTGTTAAACTAATACGTTTGCGCTGTGGACCAACACCATACTTTGACGGGGAATGGGTTAGCAATAAAGATAACACCATTAAACAGTTACACAACATAACAGAAATAATATCGATAGCAGCGTCCCTAGCAACCACCTTGGTAACAATGAAAACGTTGTAGACACAATTTCCTGATGTAATCTTCGTAATAACTAGCAAACTAAAGATCATGTACATCCACTGCACACATCATCTGAAATAACAACTCATATTTCTCGCATCAAATGACATCAAAACGCATTTTAATGGCCAAACTAACTTTAAAATAGAAGCCATGTTTTTTTTTCTGCAGGGAGAAATTTGAAGATCATGTGACATAGACAGGGTTTGTCAAACAGAGCACATGGTGTAGTCCTAAACGATAGCTGGGGATTCTGGGTAGTGTAGTGTCTTCTGCCATCCTTTACTCCGAAAAAATATTTGTTTCTCCGAATCTAAGGGGAAAAATACAAAAGCATTGCACAACATTTAAACCAATCAATGTTGTGTAATTAACAAGGATAATCGGGTGTTTTTTAGTCGATGAGTAGTGCAGATATCACTGTAAAATCAATCGACAGTAAGGGGAATATTTACTTCCGGGTGTACAATTCTCCGTTATCCAATGAGAATGGACGCTCACATTGCCTTTAACCTCTTAAGCCCGAAGGTCCCCCCAGTGGACCCCTCCCACCGTTTTTTTACGAGACTATGTCTCAGGGCTTCTTAACATTTATGAAACTATTAATGTTTCATACCCTTTTAAAGGTAAGAAACTCCGCTAACTGACAATAAGAACAATTGTTAGCTAAAAAAAACACAAGAGTAATACCAAGCCTTTGAATTAGCATTGAGCGAAAAAATGCTAACTAATGCTAACGCTTTTTTACACAGAACTCACGGTAGAAATGCCCTTATTACTATCTTAACTGCACAAACAAGATATACGATTTAAAGCTGAGACTCCACAGATTCCACACATGTAATGTCATCACTGCACGACCTCGAATTCCTGGAGCTATCAGCCAGAAAAGACTATTCCAATGGTAATGTTTATGTGGATTTGGGAACTGCCCATCGATTCTATTGGATGTAATGGTTAAAGGGGACCTATCATGCAAAATGCACCTTTGTACGTCTTTTATACATGAATATGTGTCCCCGGTGTTCCAGGGAACTCACCAAGTGTCAGAAAACACAACCCTCTCTATTTTCCTCCTTCGCCAAATCTCTAAAAAAGGGGCTGCAACGGATCTGAAAAAAACGGATCCAGATTTTAACACTTTTCTACGTCACAGAGAAGTCCTCGGCTTATTGGTCAACTCTCCACCTATCAGGGGAATGAGCCACGGCCACGTGCATTGCCAAACCTCTCATTCGCATATAGGCTATCGGCAGGCCAAATCAACCCACATCTGTGTTTTTGCCAGCTCTTGCCAGGATGTCTAAGCCAGTTAAACGTTGTGCTGTTGTTGGCTGCAAGACTCGGGACAGGGGACTGCATGCAATGCCATCAGTGGAAAAAGAAATGAATCTGTGGCTAGACTTCATTTACAAGGGACATGTGCCAGAAGACCATGGCAGATTTCTGTTTGTGTGTTCCAAACATTTTACGACGGACATGTTTATGAACTTGTCTCAAGTCCAACACGGATATGCCTCCAAAGTAATGCTAAACCCGGGATCAATACCAACCATCCGGGACCAGGCCAGTGAGGACACATCCAAATTTGAAGCTGTAAGTTTTTATTTAGCGGTGTTTTTCCTGATAAAGCTATCTCTAGCTTGTAGCATGTAGCTTCGCCGTATCAATGTCGCCTCAAACCCAAATAGTAATCGGTTAGGTGTTTATATATTTTTGTAGCATTTTATTTTGTACGCTTCGCAGTCTTTGCTTTGTCTTTTATTTTAATTATCAGGCATTTGCTAACATGTTCAGACATACTGCCGTAATGGCGATCTGTGTGAAGGCTGTAAAGCCATGCCCTAGGCGATAACACAAGTATTTATTCTCCTATTTATTAGTATTTTGTATCCTCTAAAATCATATTGAGTAAGTTATAATAACAAACGTAATCTTCTGTAGGCAAGTGCCGTTTTTTCCAGCGTTATATGTAAAAGCTTTTGTGATTGTAGTCTGTAAGAACGATCAGATATCATCGATCTGTAAGCTAAGCTACGCTACGCTAATGAGACATGCCGTTTTTTCCAGCGTTATATGTAAAAGCTTTTGTGATTGTAGTCTGTAAGAACGATCAGATATCATCGATCTGTAAGCTAAGCTAAGCTAATGAGACATGCCGTTTTTTGCAGCGTTATATGTAAAAGCTTTTGTATGTTTACTTGTTTGCGCACATGAATATAAATGGGGGTGTGTTAGGATACAACACTGTGTATGTATGCGAGGGGGGACACACACCATGAGTAAAACTGAGCTAAAGCCCCGTTGGTCTGTTGTTGTTGACAAGGCCTTACCTCTAGCAACAGGCTAATTAGTGGCTAGCACTCATTACAGTCAGTCTACTGAGCTCAGCCCCTCTCCAACACATCATCTGTATTGAGTCAGAAACACAGCATGCACGTTACGGTTCAAAACTAACTCGGATTGGAAAAGGCTAAGCAAAGAGCTTTGCTAAATAGAGAGTTTTGCTAAATAGAGAGTTTTAGCCCCATCTTTTGGGATTTCAGACTATATTTATCCAAATAGTATTTTCTCATCCTGAATACTAAATTGAGATGATTTTGTTCTAACTATGTGTTCTTCTTTACAGGCCAGCACCTCACATACTTACTAATTAGTGACAATTTGTACATCCTTTGCTATTATTTACATTTTTTTGTATCATGGCGGAAATGAAAGACTGTACCTGGCAGCCCTGCACTACAATGAAAACGCTGAGCGTGCACAAGCCACTACATCCACTGGAAACCCTCTGTATAAACTGCAGTTCCCAAAGGCCAGGAAGGGAGAATGCAGAGCAAAACCAGTAAAGACTGACCCCACATTCCGTAAGTGTTTAAAATATTTATTATACAACTATTTACAAATATAAAATAAAAAAATTAGAAAGAAGTTTCAGTTTTTTACATGCATATACTAATCTAAACCACATTTTTTGTTGTGCTTTTTTTACCATTGCACAGCCCTACGTGGCCAACTTGATGGACCTCATCTTCGACCAAGTCTTTGTGGACCCTGCACCATTATGAGCGACCTGACAGGGAGGAGGTCATCGCCGGGTATGCTACACGGTTCAATTTGGCTGCTGTCTGAACCCAACATCGACATTTCACGGATCAGGAAACTCCCTGCGTATCCTGAGGACAACGCAGGCCGGAATCACCACTCTGATCCTGCGTCCAAGGAAGCCCCAGCACCAGCTCACAAAGCATCTGTACAAATATTTAGTGTCATTTATACAAAATACAAGTAGGCTACATTTAGTTTTTTTTAATGGGTTTTTTTAACCGTTGATTTTGACAATAAAGTTCCGAGTTGATATCAAAATGTGTCGTGATTATTCATGTTTGGATGGGTAAAGAATATTCTGATTTCAAAAGCATAAGGTTGTGTGTGTGTGGACCTTTTTGTCGTACACATGGGTGTGTTATGCCATTGCTGTGTAGTATATAATATAATAGTACATGTACAATGACAGAATGAAAGATTGCATAAAGCCATATACACCAGTATTTATTTCCATGAACAATATTAGCATTAGTTTTACAATTTCAGTCAAAACAAACAAACCACTCACTGCTCTATTTGCCTCAACTGTAGTCCACCATGTTCAGCTCTGTAAATATTCAACGCATTCTGCAGGGAGAACACATTTAGGCACCCAGGCTCCAATCCAGGATGGTCCACCATACAGGTTACAGAGTCCTCAAGTTACTGCATCCGTCTTGACACATTGTGATAAACATATATTGAATGACATGTGAAATGTATTTAAACAGACAACTTAGTAAAGCTGTCAAAAATGTTACCTGTGGTATCTCCATGCAGCACACATTCTCCGTTCAGAAGGCATCGTGGCGCAATTTGCACAAAGAAGTCAATAACTGAGCTTTTAAAAACACATGAAACTACACACATTGCTGACAACTGAGGTGTTGTTGGAGTTATACTTTTTATCATCCTAAGTTATTCAACCTTCCAATGGTTGTTGCACGATGTTGGAAGAAAAGGACTGTAAACTATTAATAAACGCGATGAGGCCATTGTATATATGCTGAAAATATGAATGTCTCCCTTTATAAATATATATATCGCTGTTTTTGCGTTACAAACTGTACACATTGCATTCTTGCTAATTAGCCAAAATATGAACGGAATAAGGAGCAAGCATCGTAACAGAGTAAAATAAATAGGGACAACAGCTTGTCAGCGAACCATTCAGAAACGTCCTGCTGCAACCGAGATTTTTGCACCTCCACCAAAAACTCCGCTGCTTCAGGGTCAGTTTCTGGATCAAATTGATAATATGCTTGAACACATGCATTGCTCTGAGATGACATGTTTATTCCACACTCGTAATCACAGCAAGCACGGTAACGTGACTCTCGCCGGCTCATGCCTGCTCTTCTGCAGGGGGGCGTGGTCAGCTGCTGCTCAGAATTTTCAAAGACAGGTTTGGAATAGAGCGAAAATGAGCGAAACGAGGCATGTCTAAAAAATGATCTGTTTGGTATTTTGAAAAATAAAATGTATAAATATACCTTATATAGGTATGGTCATACACTATATCATTTACATATAGCATGATAGGTGTCCTTTAAGAAAAAGGTGTAAATCACCCAAATCGACCAATGGGTTCCAGAGATATGGTCCTGCGTAAAGTATAAAGAATGCCAGCCAGCTTAAGTACATTACGCAGCAGACTTTACTTATTATTTACTACGTAAGGAAGCAGGAATTGCAGGACCCAGAGCGCACGAAGCACAGAGCGGACAGCAGATAACGGAATTGCAGTTTTATTGCTTATAGATTATCAGAACATTTCAAAGGGGACACAGCCACATTGGATATTAACCTATGGATTAACTACATCATCGTTTTTATCGTTTTAAAGCCATTGAAGACCAGTTTAGACCAGACAAAGAGGAAGGTGAGCCATGTTAGCCTAGCACATTAGCGCTAGCGCCACTTGTTTTGATGTACGTTTTTGTTGATAACGTCTCGAGTTTGTATCTTTCAGTGTTGAGGTGGGCACCGTTAGATTCTGTGTCTTTACGATCATAAACAATGTGTTGGATGTGCAGCTAGGATAAGTAATAAGAACTTAGAAAAGAAAGCAACCAATCAGATCTTGTCCTTCAACCAAGGTATTCTACATCCTTGATCGAATGCCCTGGCTGTTGCACTGAATGAGAGCGTACGTTTGGACTGACAGTTTGATCAACCAATCATATATTGATTTGTAGCCAATGGGCGTATTCTTTCAGAGTTTCCCTCGGTTCCAGGGTACTCTAGAAGGCCCGCAGTTAACTGGCTCGAGACAGAGGATAGATGAATGCGACGAAGCAATTCATGCCATTTTATTGTTTTTAACGTTGAAATGACAAGTGCAACAGGTGAAGATGAAGTTGTTGCGGAATTGTTGTGAGTACCCTTTTCAAGACAACAATTCAGTGAAAAGACGGACATTATAATGTCGCGGAGGTGTGTGTGTCTACATAAGGTCCAGTTGTGATAGACACAGTTCGCCACTGCGTTACTCTGATGATAGTGTTCAAGACAGCCTATATGTCTGAACTCGATCCTTAGAATAATGTGTTACGGAGCCTTCTCTTCAATAACGTTTCCACATAACGAGCATTTTGCGCTGCTCTTTTCCAATGTGGAAGCAGAATGTGTGAAAGCATACAGCAGGATGCGGGGTGTGTCTCTTGACATCTTTAGACTGGAATAGCGGGGCCCAGTACGTGAACTCGCCTCGCAGGTGCACACGACAGGATAGAGGACATCAGACTCCAGAGAAAAATCGTAGGGGGGGAAATTCACGAGTCCGAGTCAGCGTATACGATAATTCACGAGTCCGAGTCCGAGTCGCATCAATCAGTGCGCGAGTCCGAGTCGAGTCACGAGTCCCGAAAATCGGCACTCAAGTCCGACTCGAGTCCGAGTCCGGGACTCGAGTACTTCATCTCTGAATCACACTAAGGCAGGGATGGGCAACTTTGATGCTGGTGGGGGCCACATCATTGATGCACTGGCCACCAGGGGGCCGCAGATTCAGTTGGAACACACACACACAAATTCCATGTGTTGTATGTAATTATTAACAAATATACTAAGTCTGACATCTTCATTGACATTTTACAATCAAAGGGAACATCCCCAAAAAATGGGAACATCCTCTTATAAGCTCACTAAACAAATATCAGAAATGTTATTTCATTTTTACAAGTGGCATGTTTGTATTGAACAGGTTATTAAACAGTGGAATACAACTATTTTAAACTATTGGAAAGCACGGAAAATGTGTGTGTATTGAGATGAACCATAAAGATGACATAAACATGAAGTCATGAACACTAACCCAGACATTAGTTATCTAACTTGAACCTAAAACACTTGTAGCCAGTCTCTGCATTCCCCTTGTTCCACAATAAGGGGAATGTCCACACAGACACCCGTCAGCCCGCACTCTGCTGTTCCTCAGCGCCGCTCCCTCCCTCCCGCTGACATTATGAATGAAAAGCGCAGTAATCATAGATAACGGCAGGGTCCGTGACAGTTTGTTTTCATCTGATTTCAAATAAACAAAGTCTTGGTTTTAAGAATATTAAACTTGTTTCACCAAATTCAGATGATAAAAATAACTTTTAAGCTTGTAACAGCATAATTACAAGAGGCAACTTAACGTCACAGCAGGCACAACAACAGCCGGTGTTTCTTGTGAGGGTTTCCCCGGGAAACAAACACAATACACACAAATGCGTCACAGATTATTTCGCGGTATTTTAAATCATCGACGCAGCTCTCGACGTAACTAGGAGTCTAGTGGACGGTATCAGTACTACAAGTAAACATTTAAATTAAAAAATATAAAAATAATTATTTTTTTTTAATTAAATACGTTATTTATAAATTAATCTGAGGGCCGCAAAAAGAGGAGGTGGGGGCCGCATGCGTACAATATCAGAAAATAATCACACTTTTTTCTGACTATAAAGGTTGTGTCTCGTATGTAGGTTCTAACTGTTAGATAAGCTATCTGGCCGTGTCTGGTTTGTGAGGGCTGCGTATCAACAGTGTCCGCTGTTTATGCATATTGGATAAAAATCGTTATTGCACCCTTTAGATTTGAGACCGACAGACATATAGAAGAACGGACCGACTGTCACTGCCCGTCCCTGAAACCCCTGTTAGTGTTTGTATGGCTGCGGTCGGATAATCCAAAAATCAGCTCCTAACGTCTAACCCTATCGTCTATTCCTTGACCTCTGAGTGAAACGTCACGGGGTTAAGGGATAGTGGATAGGAACATTCAAAAGGACTTTGGAGAAGAGACTGCGGTACTTTAGAGAATCCGACTGCACTTTCACTATCCGACGTGTTTATAATGCGCCAGCGGACTTCATAAATGTGCGTCTGCTACTGTGGGGAAACTATGGAAACTACAGTTTTCTATACAGCGGACTACAACATGGATGTATAATAAGAACGAGGGACTACTGTAAACTCATCTAGAAACTCTGCACCGTGCTCTGATGCTGTTGTTTTATGCTTTATGACAGTGATTCTCAAATGGGTGTACGCGGACCACTAGGGGTACGTTGGGGTACTGCAGGGGGTACATGAGGTAAACAAAATAAAAAGGTTAATAAAAAAAATACCTTGCATGATTACAAAAATAATCTTAGTACAATAAGTTAAATAGAAAACACAATTTTACATAAAATATTCCTAGAACCACTAAGGGGGTCCTCATATAAACATGTTACATTTGTGTATTGTATTTATAGTTTTTAATAATATATAATTTTGTTCATTGGGTTGTTAAACATATAATAATTCAATTGAAAAACTTTTTTTTCATGCATAAAGATGAAAATATCTTTAGTTTGTTGTAATGCATGCATTAAGGAGTTCATAAATCACACACTGATGGAACATCACTATATTGTAATTATTTATATAGGCTTTTTCTGTCAAAAATGTCCGGGGTCGGTCAGGGGGTACTTGGCTGAGAAAAATGTTCAAAGGGGGTACATTACTGAAAAAAGGTTTGAGAAGCACTGCTTTATGAACGTGGACAACAGAGAGACATATTCTTCATGACCAAAGTTGGAATTGAAATAAAAAATTCAATCAACCACACCTGCAACCTGCTCATCAGTCACTATGAAAGCCTGCAGCCTGCACTCATTCCCTGCCGGATTGTTGCCGTGAACGGATTGTTGCGTTATCAAAAACATCTTAAGAAGGTTATCACCAAACATTTTAAGAATGTTTTTAGAGAACGTTATCCTACCTTTCAGAACAACATTCTGGGAACCAAAATAAAACGTCCAGCTGAAAACATTTTAAGAATAGTAGGGCATAATGTTCGAACAATGTTATCAAAAACATCTTGAGAATGTTATCACCAAACATTTTAAGAATGTTTTTAGAGAACGTTATCCTACCGTTCAGAAGAACATTCTGGGAACCAAAAGAAAACTTCCCGCTGAAAACATTCCTAGAACAGTGAATGGTAACATTCTCAGAATGTTTTTAGAACAAAACATTTCAAGCTGGGCCTGACGCTCTGCTCATGAACTTTGCATCGCATTCCTCGTAGGATTTCTTGAGGTCAGGACGGTTCAGAGCTCATCCAACATCTCAATCATTCCACTCAGACTCTTGGTATGCGCCCCTGGTAGCAAATTAGCTTCTGAATAATTGAGCTAATTAGGCTTAGACAGACAATAGCTAAATGCTAATTAGTGCCTAATTAAGAGAAATAAATCCACAGCTGTATTTGTTTTCTGTTATCCATAGTGCACTTGCAACATAACAACTCCCTTGTCAGTGTGATACTAATTGAAATGATTCTAGATGCATGTTGTGTGACTGACAGCACGTTGTGATTATATTGCGCATCTTGTTTTGTGGCTTTGCATGCTTGGTACCGCGGTAAGCCGAAGATAATAACCAAAGACAATCTGGTTAAAACAAGTTCACGGATGGCACGCAACCCATTAATTAAAAAACAACACACCTCGATGTATCATACTTTAGCACCGGGGGAAGCTTCACATCAAATCAGTGAAGTCTCACTTTGGAATATTTATGGGGATATGTTATCAAGCGAGCTCCTTCTCCTCCTACACCTATGATATTCACTTCCAGCTACAACTCTTTCCACCACTGCCTGTAACAAGATCATCTTAAAAGGTTGCTGCAGATCAGTTTAATCGTTCTGCCAATCAAAATACTAAATCTGTAAACGCTGCAAGCTCTGCCTTTTCATGTTTTTACCAACATTCACTCACCAAAAAACATGTTTCCTGCCAAAACAGAATCTTGTGGGATTGAAAAATATGAAATGCTGCCATTTGTAATAAAAAGTACTTACATTTTCATAACTTAACTGTTGTCATATGAAAGAAACTGCTTTAACAAACAGACTCACACAGCTTAGCTGTATGCTGTAGCTGTTCCAATATCCTGGTTTGATTGTGAAATGAAATCGACGCTAAATGAGACCATTTACTGTTTTTACAACAATGCCACTTGTTTGCAATCCTGGTTATTTTAAAAGCCTATTTTTCCAGATCCATTATTAGTGTACCGCTGGTGCATTTGTTCAGAACAACGATAAGACGGACGTGACATTTTTCTCACAGCTTGCAGGACAATGAGTGGAACCGTTGTATGTCATTACATTCTGCTTTCTTATTCCTGGGAAACTAAATTGCCTCGCATTGTATCATATTCTTTTGTGCTCTTGTTTATAGCTACTTACGTTGTACGTCTCCAGCTTGACTCGGTTTCTGAAGATGTGGGTTGTAAAGTTGGCTTTCTGAAAGACTTCATCGAATGCATTCTCGTCCTCAGGAGCACGCAGACAAAAGAAAGACAAGGTAAATACAAAAGCATTGGCAATGGAAGCAGTCTGTTATAGTTAGACCTCCTGAAAAAAATGTGTTCAAGTAATTTTCTTGTCAGATGGGAACAAAATAGTTAGAGGAGTGTGTTGTAGCATAGCGTGTGTGTGTGTGTGTGTGTGTGTGTGTGTGTGTGTGTGTGTGTGTGTGTGTGTGTGTGTGTGTGTGTGTCTCTCTCTCACTGTGTCTCTGAGCTGTCCCAGTATTTCTGCACTGTGACCCAACAGGGCCTCAGCTGTCTCCTGGAAGCATGTCACCCACTGGTTATCCCCGAAGTCTGCTAAGTTGGCCTGAGTGTCAGACAGAGAGGATGAAGGGGCGAGAGATTATTCATGTGTGTGTATGTGTGTTATTGGAGAAGTTCCTCAAAGTCAACGGCACTGCATGTGTGATAAACAAGTGTTAATGATGTACACTTTGAGCTTACATTAAGTATGAGTCGGTATTTGAAGTTGGGGAACTCTCGGCTACACTTCTCGCAGCGGTACAGTCCGTTCTGTTGCTCGATCACCTTCTTGTTGCAGTCTTCAGTGGGACAGGCCTGGTACAGACAGTTCTCCTTACGAGTGTACAGGACCGTCGCCAGGCAGCTGAAGTAGTCAGCCTGGGATGAGAGAACAAAAGCGGGAGAAGAGGAAATCTTATTATGGGGACAGAGCTTTGAGATGAATGAAAACGACCAAAATCTAACTCCTGCAATCTGAACGTCTAAAAGGCTGTTATTCATTTGCAGGTGCTACCCCCTACACAATGTGCAACGACAAATCTAACCTGAAATTCAAATGCCATACGGAAAAATCTAAGCAGATGAACACTCATTTAATTATAGAAATGTGTGTGCTGCATTTGTTCATCTTATTTTACACATGGTAAAACCCTGTTGCTCCAATGGAGAATATGAATGTGGATGTCTGGTCAAATGTCATGCCACCTTTACACAATGTTTGAGGTGAACTGCATTAAATGTTTAATTTCGGCAACCAAGCCAGATCCCAGCGCAGTCAACATGTCGATGTATCCTTGGGCAAGATACTTAACCCTGAGTTCCTGTTGTGTGAATGTTAGTTCCTATAGCAAGGTGCAGTGATCTGTATGAATGGGTGTGAATGGGTGAATGACTTGAAGTATGTAAAGTGAAGGGTCGTAAAGACTGGATTTAGCGTTATATAAATACAGTCCATTTACCAGGGACATTCTTCCAACTGGAGCTTTGAGAAAATACTCCGTCCTTTCAGGTTTCAAATGAATGGGTCTAAACAAGACACATCATCAGTGTTTGTTATGTAGGAGGATACATCTTGGTAAAGGAACAAGGCGCCATGTGGCTCAGGCTGTAAGAACACAATGAGTAATCACCAGTACAAGGAACAAAATCACAAAACAGTGGTCGGGTACGATGAGCTATTTTAGAGCATGCAACACTTCTAACACCTTTCTGTTCAGGCTCAACAGGAAGCCGTCCTGTTTATAATAAACAAAAACACATTTAAAAAGGGCGAAGAAACATCTGTAATAAACGTTGTGTTAGGGCTGCTCAATTAATCGTATTTTAATCGCAATTACGATGTTGGCTTGCAACGATTATGAAAATGACATAATCAAAATAAAACGATTATTATTTTTTATTTAAAAAAATGTGTTTGATTGGTTTTTCAGTTGAATTATACTTAAAGTTTAGGGTAATCAACTGTTACAAACATACTGTTCACATTTTTTTTTCAATAAATGGATGTTTTCAAAGTAAATGCATAATCATTAATAATAATAATAATAATCGTGATATCAATTATTGACCCAAATAATCAAGATTATGATTTTTGCCATAATCGAGCAGCCCTACGTTGTGTTGTCAATCATAGTAAGGCAACGGAGTAACAACTGGCCATGTGGCTTTAATGACAATCAAGTAGTGTTGGGTGAGGTAAATCAGTACAGAAAGAGTGCAGGAAATTAATTGCCCACATGTGCACCATGTCTGCGTTCAAATATTGATCTTATCATGGCTGCCATTACATTTGGTATTCTTAAATCATAACTTTGCAACGTACATGTTAAACCAAAGCCCATCAAGGTCTATGAAATAAACTAAAGGAGTAAAAAAGCTCATTCTAGAGCAGACAGGAAATCCTTCAAGGGTTTTAATTAATTTTAATGTGAATAAATAAGCTGCTTAGGGTGTAAAGAGAAACGTTAAATAAAATGAGTAAACTTCGATCAAACTTGGCTTCATCAGTAAAACTGTTGCCAGCGAGTCAGTCCAGCTGGTTGAAGCGCGCTGTTTACACATCTCTATTTGACTTCCAAACAATCTTGGAACGGTTTGAAAAGAAAGCAGAGGGGGTTTGAGAGGTTTTTGCATAATGGTTGCAAGATGAGACGATTCTCTCTCTCCCTGTCTAATACATAAATTGAGCTAAAGTGTACACACACACACACACACACACACACACACACACACACACACACACACACACACACACACACACACACACACACACACACACACACACACACACACACACACACACACACACACACACACACACACACACACACACACACACACACACACACACACACACACACACACACACACACACACACACACACACACACACACACACACACACCTATCATGCAGGGCTATATGCAAACACCCTAAACTTCTTTCAGTTAAGAATTTCAATTGAAGTGCACACAGTCAAACAGAATCAAATTTCAATCCAGCGAGTCGCAGTAATTTAAAACAGATATTAGCACCTAAAGTGGCAGAACTCACACTGTGTAAAATCAACGGCAAAATGCTAATTCTGGGGGAGAAGATGCTATTATCTCATGCTGTAGAGAGGCACAGCATTCGATTTCCAAATATAAATATAAAAAAATGCATACAGCAGCTGAACCGTGTCTCATTGGGAAGAAGCACACTCGTGTACACGCCTGCATTCAAACAGTAATGGTATCTTCTACCAGGAGAGCGGGCCTTGAACAAGATGTTGGAATTACAGCCAGGATTTAAAATGCATTCTAAACAACAACTACAAGCAAGAGCTGGGCCAGACTCATTACTAATGTTGGCCTAAATGAGTCCATCAAAGACTCTCTCTAGGACGCTGGCCAACTTTACACACTGACTGAGCAATGCTGCTTTCTTTAAACAACCCACAAATTCTGTACAATGTTCACAGGGAGTATTTGATATGAAAAGTCCATAGTGTTCTCTGCATCCCCTGTGAGATGTTTGATGCACCCCAGCACGTGCACTCCGCTCTGCATCAGCCAAACAGCTCGCTGCACCCTCGCTGCGAAGGGGACCCAAGTTCCCATCAGCAAAAACACGTGGGTTTGCTATCCTGGCTCCAAAATGGTGGAATGAGCTCCCCATTGACATCAGGACAGCAGATAGCTTACACACCTTCCGGCGCAGACTGAAAACTCATCTCTTTCGACTCCACTTCGAGCGATAGAACTATTAACAAAGCACTTATATACTAATAAAGGGCTGGCTTACCTAAAGCCAGTTGAGTAGCACTTGAAATGTTTTTGCTCTATGAAACCTGATGTACTTATATGATTCTGTTTTCTTCAAGTTTGTATTTTGTTGGTCGAACGCACTTATTGTAAGTCGCTTTGGATAAAAGTCAGCTAAATGCAATGTAATGTAATGTTGTCCCCTCGACCTCTGCAGATACTTCTGTCAGACTCTGAGCTATCTGACACTTTGTTCCCGCTAGCCATCATTGACTCACATCCTCATACTCTGTCCATCTACCAGAACCCATGCCACACAGCAAGGACCCCTCAGAAACACTTACTAAGAAGGTTTTTTTAATTAGGAGAATGTCTCCCTTAAGCAACAGCCCTCTCCCCATCATCACTGCTCTCCCATGCTTCCGCCCGCATGCCTGCCTCATCACATTTTGCAGACATGGGCAGATTGAAGCGCTAGAAGGCTGAAGAGGTGGCGAGGCGGTGGGGGGGGGAAGGTGGCAGGAGGGTGGACGCGGCATGCGGCAGGAAGAACACAACGCCTTGTTCGGGGGCTTGTTGAAGGCTCGGGATGCTGCTAAAGAAAATATGAGGATAACAGGTCGGAAGTATCTGGGCCATAGTGCTTCCATCATAGTGACTACACCCCTCCGAATAAATCCCTCTGCAATTGTCATCCTCTCTGCTGTTCTTCTTCAGTTCTTTTTTTGTCACCTTCTGTATTCTAGCGTGTATATTGAAGCCTTGGGGCAAAATATTAACCTTTAGAACACCGAGAAGAACCTAGAGGAGCAGCACGACCAACGCTGCACACAAAAAACTATCAGAGACAAAAATATCTGTGCAGACTTACCTGAAGATTCACACACACCTCTAACATTCTGTAAATAGTTGTCATTCTTATCACACCAAATCCCTATGTCACCTTCTGGCACTTAAATGCAATTAAAATGTGTATGTGGAAGTGAAAATCTACTTCACATAATTGACGTACGTGGCTGCACATGCCAACTTTAATGCTTGTCCCAAAACCCCAACTGCTACATTCATTAGAAGTGGCTTACACCCACCCACCCGCCCGCCCGCCCGCCCGCCCAAGAGAAGACTAAATGAAGGTAAAACTAAATGATGGTAAAACCCAAAGAAAAAGATAGGAGCGAAATCAGAGTTTGAATTATTAACACATTCTCACCTCTCAACCATTTCCCACACAACTGCCACTTAGCTAACTGTTCCTATCCTTTTCTAAATACCCCTCGTCACTTCTCTCTTTTAGTCACCACACTTTTCACACTGTTTTAACTTTTTGGTTTTGTTCTCCGTGGCCTTGTTTCCTTACATCCTGCTACACAGGTTTGTAAGTTACATGCATTTTAAGTGTCTAGATTTCCTTCCCGGCTCTCACTCTCCCACGTTCTCCGTCCGCACTACTTCCCTCCTGGTAATGTTATGCCCTATAGGCTTCCTCAAACTCCAACACATAATTAGACATTTTCATTAGAAACGACATTGATCTTGAAGAAGCTACCCCTAAGTGGCTTCTAATTAAACGTGAGGGATGAGGGAGACTAGTCGGAGATAAACCTAATTTATTAGATAGAAAGTTTATGAGTGGCACGTACCATTACATTGCCTTTACTTTTAGTGGCAGCCTCGCACAATTCTGTACAATGACATTTCTTAAAATGGCACAAGGTTTAATTTCTTACATGCTCCTCCGGCATATGGCAGTTCAACCCCGTACTGCTAATATGTGAGCATCACTATCTCCCTCCCACTGCTAAACCAGGAGAACCATGACTCTAATCTGTCAAGTCGCGGCCTCCAACTGCTCTATTTACAATGAAAGAAGACTGGCTGTGGATTTGAGTTTGGCTAAATGCTTACATTCAAAAGGAGGCTGACTAAAATCCTGACTATTCACAGAAAATCTTCTTTTTAAATAAAAGGCCATCAGTGTAATCTCCATATGGCTAAACAATCACTATTCAGCTGTTATATCCTTTGACAAGGCGATATTTACCATGTGATCTTTCCTAAAAGCCTCAAGTTGAACTCAGCCGTGGGTCACACTGTATATGTAGCTTAAGAAAACACAAGCCACAGTTACAGCAAGTGAGTGAAATGTGTCAACAAAATGCAAGACTCAAACTCTTGATGTTTTTAATCCCTCAACATTTGGTTTTGATCCTGTCTGACTGCAAAACAGTAAAGCTGTAACTCTTTGATTTTCAAGGACTGACACCAAAACCCTGTGTTTACTGAGCTCGTCTTACATCAAACTCTGCTCTACTGTAGCTGCGCTGATCCAACGTCAGTTCTAAGGGTTTCTTTCATTTGTCTTTAAACAGTAGCCAGCAGCCCAAGTGGGAGAATCTTTTTTTTTTAATAAACATATTAGTTGCTTCCAGCTAAACCCAGAGATCCAACGAAAACTGCAGCGCAAATACCAATATTTATTTTTTGCTGTGACTTTTCTAAATAATTAGGTAATATTCATATTCTGAGAATAAAACTTGAAAAAGTAAACTAATCTAAAACCCAAATAAAAACAAGGTAAACTGTTGGAGTCACGGTTGTTTAGAGTTTTCATTATGAGTCTTCCTTTCTGATCTTATAATGTGGACTGCACTGAATCATGCAGGTCCTAAATAAATCTTCAACCAAAGCCAAAGAAACATAAATACTGTAAATGCCAAAACATTCCGTAAAATGAAGACAAAAAAACATTCATTTACAATATCAGTAGATCAACAATCTTCAGATCCATATCAAATATAACTAATTAGCGACAGCCCCATTTAACTTTGATAGTAGTTATCAATCAGAATATAGCATAATAACAAAAGGGATGGAAAATAAAAAATGTAACCCAAATCGGTTTTATAGTTTCTTTCAAGGTTCAATATATCCAAATGACCAAAAAAATGTGTAATATAGTATTTAATTGTAAGTATTCATTTGATATGGCGGGGTTTTATATTTTTCTGTCTCTGGTGTAATGTGGGTGAACTTATCCCTTGAGGTCACTTTTTCTTTCTCTTTTGAAGGTCAGCAGGTTTAATACGTCTTTAGATGGGTGGCATGCTATGTTGTTGTGTAAGGCTATAAGTATGCACTGCACCTTCTCTCCATGTCCCAGGTGTTCATTCTTAACTTCGCTCAGCGTTTTCCAGTTGGTCTTTGCTCCGCTGCCCGCTGACCTGGTCTCTGTGAGGGATTGGCCGTCCAGCGCATAGCCTCCCTGATCATACCTATTGTGTGGACATGAAAACACATGTGGAAATAACTGTATGCTCAAAAAACAAAAACAAACATGCATGCATTATTTAGAGCGTAAGGATGATTTCTTGAGTGAAATGAAACAAAAACAGAGCGTGTGCTGAGCTGATTAAGCTCAAGTAACACCTTCAATATTAGTCATCTGTAAACATGTAGAAGTGTATCATATGGCAAAGAAGAGGATGTGAAAGCAAATGTGTGTGTTACACATACATGGAGGTGTGCTATATAAACAGACTTTCCTGTGAAGGAGATACTGCACTGTATCTTCTATTATCTAAAGAAACTGCCTACAGTCATGCCCGTTAAGTCAACTCCCTTAATCCCGTAACTGATTTACAGAATCAGTATCCTGCAATCTATGTCATCTGACATATGGCTATCTATCATGGACAAAGGCATTATTCTTCATTTAGCTTTTATATTTACATACATTTGAGTCCCTAAACCCTGTTTCTTTAATGAGGCAGAAAGAAAAATAATGCTCGTCTCTCTTTCTTTCTACTCCATCTATAAATGTATCTACCTTTTTAATATTCCCTTTAAAATCATATTGAATCAGCGTGATTCCTGCTCTGTATTCTAGTGGAGCAGAACAATCTAATCAAGGCATCATCCAAATTCATCAGTTTCCTTCAATTATGCAAGCAAGCCTGGTCAAAACAGTCTCTCAAAGCAACACGCCGCCACAGGAACAGGAGTCTGACAGATACTCTTTGTCTTCACAAAGCGCAGACCTACATGATATTAAAAGGAGTGAAAACACTCCTTGTTCCTTGAAAAACATTCAATGTCATTCCTAAACCGATGTCAGCATGTAAACTGGAGAGAAGAGCAAACAGCAGCAGAGAGAGGACGGGAGGGGGGGGTCGGAGAAGAACAGAAGGAGAAATAAAAGAAAGGACAGGCAGGGTGTTTTTTTAGCCCTTTGAATATAAAGATGTATTGACCAAAGACTAACAGAACTCAGGTTGAAGCTCCAGCAACGGAACATGCACTCTCTCTCCAACACACACACTGAATTACTGCTGTAAATAATGCAACACACACTTACACACAAATGGCTTTTGTTCAAGCAGTTAGCTTACTTTTCAAACCAGTCATTAACAACTGAAAGAATGAACATAATAGTGCCCACAGGAACCAGCCAACCTAAACTTTTATTTATAGCATGCAGACGCTGTGAGTGCACTGTTTGACGCAGTTCCATCCAAGAATAGCTTTCAGTGTAACACACAAGCCGGCACATGCACACTAGGCATTGAAATGTACATACACACAACAGGAAAAGAAAAAAGGAGAATAAATGCATTTATATTTCAGCGGTGGCCAGGCTTGGGAACAGCCTTAATGAGTGAATGAGTCATAATTTTAAATCCCTGCACAGGAACTGCTAATAAGAATCCAGTTTGATGTTGCTCACTGTGTGCCCATATTTCTGTGCACGTACAGTAGTAGTTCAGAGCGGAAATCCAGAAATATCCGTGTTCTGCTTTTCTGTTATTCCCTCAATCCTGTCTAGAGTCTTGCTGGGACTGGGGAGGCACATGCCACCAGTCCCCTGACACGTGCTCATCTGGGTGATGTGCATGTCCCAGATGTGTGTTAGGTAGGGCTGCACATGTTGGGAAATACTGACATTGGAATATATATTTCAGGGCTCTGTTCTTGGTCCCCTCCTCTTCTCCCTGTACACAAACTCGCTCGGATCTGTCATTAGCCCGCATGGTTTTTCATACCACTGCTATGCTGACGACACCCAATTAATTCTGTCCTTTCCCCGCTCAGAGACCCAGGTCGTCGCACGTATCTCTGCTTGTCTAGCTGACATCTCTCAGTGGATGTCTGCTCACCACCTCAAGCTCAACCTTGACAAGACTGAACTGCTTTTCCTTCCGGGAAAAGATTGTCCCACTCTTGACCTGACTATCAACATCGGCACCTCTGTTGTTTCCCCGACTCAGACTGCAAGGGATCTGGGTGTGATCCTAGATAACAACCTGTCCTTCACTGCAAACATCGCTGCTACAACCCGTTGCTGCAGATACACGCTTTACAACATCAGGAAGATACGTCCCCAGCTGACCCAGAAAGCGACGCAGGTTCTGGTCCAGCCTCTCATCATCTCACGCCTAGACTACTGCAACTCCCTCCTGGCTGGTCTACCTGCATGTGCCATCCGACCTCTGCAGCTCATCCAGAATGCAGCGGCTCGTCTGGTCTTCAACCTTCCTAAATTCTCCCACATTACTCCGCTCCTCCACTGGCTTCCGGTAACTGCTAGAATCCACTTCAAGACAATGGTACTTGCGTACCATGCTGCGAATGGATCTGGCCCTTCCTACATCCAGGACATGGTTAAACCGTACACCCCAGCACGTGCACTACGCTCTGCATCAACCAAACAGCTCGCTGCACCATCGCTGCGAGGGGGACCCAAGTTCCCATCAGCAAAAACACGTGGGTTTGCTATCCTGGCTCCAAAATGGTGGAATGAGCTCCCCATTGAAATCAGGACAGCAGAAAGCTTACACACCTTCCAGACTGAAAACTCATCTCTTTCGACTCCACTTCGAGCGATAGAACTATTAACAAAGCACTTATATACTAATAAAGGGCTGGCTCATCTAAAGCCAGTTGAGTAGCACTTGAAATGTTTTTGCTCTATGAAACCTGATGTACTTATATGATTCTGTTTTCTTCAAGTTTGTTGGTCGAACGCACTTATTGTAAGTCGCTTTGGATAAAAGCGTCAGCTAAATGCAATGTAATGTAATGTAATAATTATTTTGGGATATAAAGAGGAATTTCAACCAGATGAAGACAAAGTTATATATTTAAAAACATCCTCCTCTCTGTAGCAATAACACATCCATACAACCAATGTTTCTGTATGCAAATGTCTTCCTTTTTGCAATCAAATCTGACTTTTCTCCCTTTTGTCTCCTGTTCCTCTCTCAATTTCATGTTGTGGTCTCAGTGGCCTACTTTGGTTGTTTGATAAACTGATCAAGAATTATCGTGATTAGTTGCTTGTTGTGAAAGCGGAGACTGCATGTCACTAACTGGCAACTTAGTCGGAGAAAACTATATTCTATTTGACAGTGGTTAGGGCTCAGAAGAGGACTTTCCTGCGATATGGTTATGCACATGCAAACATCCCACAGTCACTGCTGTAACTCTATATTGTGCAGCCCTAGTGTTTACTTTTTAATATATCTCACATACAGTACATAAACATGAGAAAACAATCAATATTTGGTGTCCTTTGTCTACATGTAACCTGTCTTGTGTGGTGCTTGTGGTTGGATGTCCGTGGACAATTGTGTGTTTATGATTATGTTGGTGAGTGATTGTCGGTGAATGAGTGAACAGCAGTGTGACTCACCAGGCCCGCAGACTAAAAGCCTCGGGTAAGTCTGGGTTGACCATGACTGTTGAACTGAACAAAGCCGAGACAGATCTTCCCCCAAAATCAGACAGCCGAGCGCCTTTGACGGCCACCACAGGGTTTACAGAGCAGTCGAACTTCTCCGCCTGCAGAAAGAACAAACTGTGTCAGACAGTAATTGAGGGGAGAAAGATTTAGAACGACAAAATAAGTTGTTTTTTTGTTTCTTGTATGTGCAGTCTGTTCCTGCAGCTTGCAGAGGGCACAACGTAATATGTGGTATCGTTTGCTTTTATGATTGGACAACCGACAAGTCATTTGAAAGTCATTTTTGGATTTTGGCAAAGAGGAGGGATTAGCTCTTGCAGATTGAATGAGCTTAGAGAAGAATAGTGCCATTTCATGCACATTCGAGAGTTATTTAGCCTTCAGCTCAAATCAGGGCCTTTGGTTCAAAACACTCCTGAAGGTCAGGAGAATGATTTGACCGAGCCAAATTTTACAGCCCAGTAAGCCCACCCGCCTCGATTCGCCAGAGCACACACAGATAATGTGCATAGATGGATGGGCACCTTCATAAAACACACGATTAATTACAGCCTGCTAAACAAGTTTTTATGATAAACCGCAAATCCATCCCTGAATGCAGATGGAGAGCAAGGAAAGAGATTATAGTTATTACCTCCTCTCTCCACAGTGTGAGTGTCACCACTTTGCCAGTCGTGTCTATTAGCTGGAGGGCCCTCTTGGAGACTTCTCTGCTGGTCTTTGTGGTGATACGAGATACATCGTCGGCACTCTTGCACACTCCAATTACATCTACAGGCAGAGGGAGTCATTGTATATGTCCATCTATAGATACCTCCAGGTAGACAACAATCCAATGAGGTATGAAAGCAATTGTCTGTTATGTGAAAAGAGCCTTTTGAAATGCCTCCACATGGTGTAAAGTGTGAAAATACCCCCTGGATACACTACATTATATCAAGTGGTATCACATCATGAGCACTAAAGACCCAACACAGCAGAGAGTAGACACCCCTCTGATGTTGCCAGTTGTAGCAGACTGACATAAATGTCATAACATGCTGGCTAACACCCAGAACCACACTCAGAACCACAACAAACATGCTCATTCATGTTTCCTGTCATGCTCAGGGACAAAACTTCATTCAGGATTACTGCTGAGCGCAGAAGGTGAAGAGCAGAGCCTAAAAAGGACTGAAATTAAGAATTAAACCCGAAGTCAAATTAATTCAAGACACTCTTGTAGAACAAACGGAGTGTTGAAAGGTTACTGAAAACAAAGCAAATAAAAAGACTGAATCAATTTCGGAAAAGTATTATGAATTGTTATGAATGAACACATTTTAATCATATAACCAAAGGTTAAATAGACTGTGTGTACAAACTGACATCCTATGATTGAATCTTTAGTCTAGAATTGACACGAAAAAAACGTCTTCGATATTTGCAATCGTATGAAAAGAAAAGCAGCCAAAACAACGAAGCTATTATCGGCAAAGGTTTGTCATTTTACATGATGTAAAACCTAATGGTTAAAAAGGTGCAGTTTTTCTTGTAAACAAACAAAGTTACCCTCTAAAATGCTCTGTGTATGTCATTGACCTGACAATATGTTGAATGCCTTTCCTCATTTTAAACCAACATTTGAACAATTTAAAAAAGCTTCTTTTTTATTGCATTGTTTACTTACTTACTACTGCTATTGCCGTTGTTACAGTATTGCAATTTTATTTCCACCATCTATTGAGTTATGTGTTGTGTTGTGTGTGTGTGCACATAACAGGGACCCAAAAGCACTACTAGAGGTGAAATGCTCCGCAGGGCCCCTTTAAATGGCAATGATTGAATTAGTGTTACTTAATTTTCTGTCCGTCATCCCATGATGTCACAACCAGAGCCCATGCATAAAATAAAATGACTGGGCCTAATCACAATATAGATTTTGCAAACCAGTCATTCTCTAAACATCATCCTCCAGACTGCTACTTCTGCTAACCTTTCTCTAAACTCTCCCTCTCCCCCCTCCTCTCTTGCTCCGTGTCTGTGCCTTTTTAGCCCTCGATAATTCCATTATGATTGAGACGATGTCATCCACCTCTGAACTCCATTATCACCACAGGAACAGGCTGACAGTTCTCATTACCATGTTATAATCCCCTATTTAACAAAGGAGCAAGGAGAGCGGTAGTGGGGAGAGAGTGAATGGAGAGACAACAGATGACACGCACAGGAGTCCGGACGTGTAACGCTGCCCCTCTGCGAACACACTCCAGCAGGTAAACCCTCTCAGTGCATCGAAACAGTGATGCTCCGCTGGCTTACATTGCTCATAGTTCACGCTAATTTAGTGATGCAATATTACTGCTCTGAATGTAAACCTACATGAATCATCCACTCGGTAAGTTACAGTATGTGGTTGGCATTTCATAGCCACCATTAATTTAATCTCCAATATGGCATGTTGAATAGTTAATTGCAGCCCTACAGTATACAATGCAAAGTGAAGTGCAATTTCCCATCTGGGTGTGTGTGATAAAATGAAGAAACTGATGGATGTGGTGGGAAATGCGTCAGAGATTGCTCTTTAAATTCTGCTTCACTATAATACTCACTGGCCATTTAACTTTGATAACTTCTCAAGGCTTCTGTACTTTTCTGCTCAGACTGGAATATGATTAAGTCATTATGTGTCTATTTGAATCAAAATGTGTGTCTATTTCATTTTGTTTAAGCAGAAATTAAAAATGTTTCTTAAAGTTATCATTATAAAGTTGTTTGGAAGATGTAATGGCCGTATAATGACACCATCAGCTTTAAATGGGTCCTTATAAACCTGTACTGGAATGAAAATTATACACATTTAAATAATGCCCTACTCAAAAGAATAAGCCATGTACTTGCATACAGACCAATAGCAGTTTTAAAAAAAGACACTCTTTGCCACAACTACAGAAACATCACTGTCACACCGGGGATAGTGCACTGATCCTCAGATCAGTCGAGCAGGGGAACACTAGTTTAATCCCGCCATGACCCCCACTGCAGTCAACATGCCGTTGTGTCCTTGGGCAAGACACTTCACCCCAAATTGCTCCTGTGGGTATTGTCCACAGTATTGATGTATTGCTATCTAATATATGTAATATGTAATGTAAAGCGCTAAAATAAACGCAATTAATTATTAATATTAGTATAATACCTGTACATCATCTCACTAATAACATAGAGCCAATCACACTGTTTTTCAATACCAATCTACACATCGGTCGTCTCAATTTACCTGTCACCGAGATAAGACATTTCTCTCAGGCACAGAGGGCAGGCATTGCAACTAACCTTTATAAAAACAGTGAATGGAGCATTATCCTCGTTATATCTCTACTCTTTCCAATATGTCTGAATTAACCTTCCCTCTGACCCCATCATAATGGTACAACTGGCATGAGCCTGTCTATTAGCAAAACATTTAATCTATCATTTGTAATTGTCTGAATTGATAGAGTAGATAGAGAGATGACCCAGCCGATACCCCAAATGTTCTAATACTGGCAGCCTGACCAGCCGTCCTCTGGGTTATAAATTGGGCCGCATGCTTTTTATTTTTCCCTGGTAAAAGTATTTTAGGTTTCTTGGGTTACACAGTTGGTGAATCACCCTTCACACTTGTTTCCAGTGTTCACAAGGTTAGAAGAGGGAGTGAGTCATCTTCTGAGCCCGAACCACAGCCGGCTGATTGGTTGTGACACATATCTATCTTAATCAGTTGATTTAACTGTTTTCAAGACAGGATTGAAAACCATGCGCTTGAGAGAGAGATGTCAAAACAAAAACCTTGATCGGCCACACTTCATTTGCATTTACATTTGCCGTTCCCTCTAACAGACCTGCTATCTCAGTCTTACGTTTTTATCTTTGAGTGGTTGAATGCTAGAAATGTATTAATCAATTCTCATTGATGAAATTCGTCTCTTACCAACAATGGTGTCTGTATCTCTGTTCTCCAGCTCTGCAATGGGCACAAAGTCACAGTTCACTGCGGGAATGCCCTGACTGTCATCACATGGCACGACGGATGAGTGAGCCTGGAGGGTCATCTCGTAGTTGTTCTTCAGTGTGGTGAACTGTTTGTTAGCTACCTTCAGCGTAGCCTTAGTGATGTAGTACACCTACAGAGAAAGGATGAGCAAAGTCATCAAATCAAAGCTAATCAGACTGATTATTTCCTGTGAAGTTAAAGCAGCATGAACCAATCGATTGGGTAACCACTTTATTGATCCCGCAAAGGAAATTATTATTTTACAAAAGAGCCTCTTGTTCCACCCAAAAATCTTAATAAGAAAGGAAAAACCTTCAGGTCCTACTAAAATGTGGTGTCATATCAGGCCCATCACTTCTGTAATTCACCAGAAAAGAAGCGGCAGCTGAGAGCAAGTCTGCTAAACAGCAACATGTAAAACTCAATATGCGAGGCACACTTCTTTGTTTACTCCCCCAACACTCCAATATTAGAGGGTATATAGCCTCTATCTCTCTGCTCTATGACTTGTTTGCATTCCTTCCCCTCTCTCTCTGATTTACCCCACACAGAGATGAAGCTAATGTGATAAGCATTCTGGCCACTCAGAGCCAGTCACACCCACTCACTGTTCTGTCAATACTCCGATCACGAAGGGAAGACGGATTCATTCCTTTATTTATCTTTGGAGGGCAGAGGGCACAAATTGGATGTGGGGCTGTTGGGAGTCCCTGTCAGCGGCTGATACCTGAGACAGTGTGACGAGCAAAACGATGGTCGAGGTTAATTGAGTTATTAAGCTCTGTGGACACACGGAGTTGAGCAAGAGCTTTAACATGTGTTCTACCTGTTGTTCATTTCCAAATGGCATGTTCAGGGTGAGCCCCACCCATTTGAACACAAACAGCACGCACTGGAAAGGCCATTGTTTCTTGCATGAACAATAGCCTGAGACCATTGCCAACGCCTTATTGAGGAACAAAGGTGATATCTCTAATTGTTTGCCCTCCTACATCTGGATACCTCTTCTGACATTTTACTCTTTATCACTTTTTTATTAATGCCACCCTTGTGTTTTTTGTACGCAATATTCTGGTATACTATGAACATGACTTCAAACTTCGAAGACCTGAAGGCACAAGTTTCATTTAAGGGCAGCACTTTTTATTGTTAAAAGGAATTTCTTAAATTTGAATTATTTCTTAAAATTCGTTAGTATTTTAGGGATCCTACTATACAACATAATATTATTGTGTAGAGTTGTTTTTGCAGGCCTCCAGCATCAGTGTCAGTTACATAACCTTAGCTGGAGCTGGACAGTAAAGCAGATCCTCGCTGACACAGGGTCTTGAATCAGGACCCTCGGGATGAAAGATGATCCTATTAACAAATGCTATCTCCAAGTTTTTTCTGAATAATGAAAATGTTTCACTGATTTTGATCTTAGTTATAGTCGATATGATAAATACTAGAATCCCAAAGGATTTTCTATTATTTTATAAAGCCATAGCTTATCTGAAGATCTTGTGTTGTTAGGCTTTCAATAAATACAAATATATATTACAAGAGTCATTTGAAATCAAATAAAAAAGTGGGTATTCAAATATGTGGGCCTTTGAATAAAAAAGAAGCCTGAGCAAATGTTTCGAAGATTTTTGTTGCTAGCTGTAATTCCTCTTCTCCTTACTTGCTGTAAAGAGAAGTACAGTGACTGCAGTCTAAGAGAAAAGTGAGAAAATCAAGCGTCATTCTTCTTGTGTGTTTCGTTGTTTGTGTTGTAGGTTTTTCTAATGGATTGCAAGTCTGACAATGAAGTAGAGGGAGATGATGTGCCGAAATGCGTTGTGATCATCCAGGAAGAAAAAGTGCCAGGACACAACATTAGCAATAAATCACCATGACTACCAGGATTAAGACACAATAAAAACTGTGCATTTCTTCGCCCCATTGTTTCCGGTGTTTAAAGTGATTGCTTCGCTTCTAATATGTAGAGAAGGAGTGAGCATATTGACGCAAAATTATAATTATCTCTGTATCGATTACTAATGCTGGAATAGAAACTTTATAAAACACGTCCTCCATGGATAACACAGCCTGCTGGACTGGTAGCCATTTCAATACATTGGTAATAGATGTAATATCAGCAAACAAACAAACAAAACAATATCAACACATCAGAAGTTTGTTCCCACTGTTCTCAGCATACTCCTGGCCTCATACTGTATGTCTTCTCAAATGCTGTAAATGTCTCAAATATATAGCATATATTTCAGAAAAATACGACATAATAAATCCCTTCCACAAAATCCTCTAATACTTGCCTCCGGCTCATTCATTGGTCAGAAGTCCTGAAGGCATTAAAGGATTTTGCAGAAGGGTTTGTTAGGCACTCTTGTACCTATGATATATTAGTTTGAGGCGTTATGCGCATAAAATATGGATAACTGAGCTTAGAAGCTTACTCTGCAAGTTGTTTGTGGATTTGTACAGCCTTTAGATATTGTCTTAATGTTGTCAACTTCATCAAAGAAATGAAATGGCTGCAATGCTTCAAAGCTCCTTCTGAAACAATGCAAATACAAACATTTCTTTCCATCGTTCGAAGCTGGAATAATAATGTGTAACAAAATAACTAAAGCTTATTTTTAAGGGAAGAAACTCTTATCACTTCCAGTAAGGATGGGTGTGGGTGAGGGGGGGGGGGGGGGTCTGCTCACCTTGCCTTGCTCCACTAGTGAGAAAAACTGGTCCACTTCTTTGTTGAACGCTGTGACCCTGATTTCTCCCTGTTGAGCAGCACATTTCCATCAAACAACATTTCGTTACACGGATAAAACCAAAAACAGCCATGTGTGACATGTGTTTGACATGCACGCACAAAACTGATATTCAGGCCTCTCCACTCGTCTACTCGTGATGATATTGGTGATGTTGTTAATGATGTCAGGACTTATGCCTTGAATGTTGTTGTATTAGTGTTTTATTATTGTTGTATTGTTTTAAGTGGAAGTGTTCCCCAGGAAGAGTAGCTTTTGTCAAGAGCAAAAGCTACTGGGGATCCTTAATAAACATAAACATACTCACACTCTCGTCCAGTACTTCAAAGGAGAAAAGCCTCCCGTCTCCTCGAGAGTTACTCCAGGTGCGGATGCTGGACTTGTTGGTGACTCGGACTCTGATAGTCCATCTAAGAATACACACAGAGCGTATCATAATGAATCAGAGCATATGTCAACAAGATAAGGTAAATCACGCGATGTGCAATAAGTGATGTTGACTTAGCCCAAATGGCCCTGGTGAAAACATTAAAGAAGACATTTGTTGCATACGTTTTTTTTCAAATATTTTACCTGCAGGATGAACGAGAATGCCTTTAATCAGATTTATTTTATGGGTATACACGTAACTATAAAAAAAATGAAGTTGTCTTAGGCCAACACAGTTATGTTCTTCAACTTAATTAAAAGTGTAGAAGTTTTCAGGTCAAACCAAACAGTAAAGAACGCTGCAGAGACAATATTAAAAGCTTATTTTTTTGTTAATGAGCATCACAACTCTTACATAAGGAAACTGGATGAGTGTCTCCTTTTTTTTTCAAAGTTTTATAAAAGAAAAGAAAAAAAAAACACCCAGCAACTTTCTTTTCAAAGAGTAAACTAGGTGTTCATCTGCCAACTCCGGGATGCATTTCAAATATGCCTCTTGTTCTGTTTTTAACAACAGCCTGCCTAGCTCGGCAGTTTATGCAGCAGTGAGCTTTTTGACTGCGTTGATAATTGTGCAGTTGAGGATATTCATACCATAACTTTGCCTGCAATAAAATCCCCTATCATGAGAGCAGCTGCTGGCCCAGAGTGAACCTCATTCCCTGCTCAGTATGGATAAGACTGCTACACCCAGGTTTATGGCAGCCAAAAGCCAATTATACTCTGCTCTAGATGCTATTACTTAACAGCGGCAGAATGGGATGAGAAAGCTGTGCAAATGGCCATATAAGACCATGTACACAAACACAGCATCCCACACACCCGCGCCTTTCTTTTCATGCTAACATACGTAGCAGAACACAGCTGCTGAAGTAATCTGTTTTGCTCACTGTAGGTACTCCCCAACTTCAAAGTTAGAACAGTCATCAGTTTGTTACAACACCTAGAGGCACAGTTAACTTTACAGCTTGCAATTTCAAACTGGGCTACAATATCAGAGTTCATACATGAGAGAGAGCTGACAGGTTACCTTTAGTTCAATCTGGGTAAATACATCTCGCTATACGGTGCCCTTGTATTTTATGGCCAATTTAAAGGCGAGAGACTTAAGCTAAATGAAAAGATTAGAAGCAAGAGGGGGGGGGGGGGGGGGGGAACAAAACGATGTTGGCCAAATCCCCAACAGGGAAAATAGCAGAATCAAAACCTCAGCAGCAGACAATAAAGACCCAGCAGTACCTGCCGTTAAAGTCTACCTTTCTGAGGAAAGATTGGTCATTTCATTTCCATGCAGATGTGCTGAGTGCCCACGCAAAATCCATACACACACACAAGCATATAGGCATTGGTAAAGAACAACTGAATGCTCACGCAGGCATAAAGATACACATTTTAAAACATGCCCCAAAGTGATTCTCTGAAATAGCAGCAAACAGGAAAGTAGAGTCACAGCATGAGAGGAAATTGTTATAACGAGTATAAGGAAAAAAACATTGTTTGCCTAGAATCTTGGAGGAAATGCATGCAAGTCAGCTTCCTCGCAAAGTTACGTTTTGTTTAAAGGTCACCTATTATGCAAAATCCACTTTTTCATATTGTTTATACATCAACATGTGTCCCCTCTGTGCAAAGAGACTCTGAACGTTTCAGGAAAAAAAATGTGCCCACTTTTTGTCTTCTTGATCCATTTATATAAAAACCTGTCTGAAAATGAGCTGATCAGATGTTGGCCACTTTATGATGTCATAACGATTTGTTGGCTTGTGTAGCCATTAGCCAATCACCAACCAAGGTATCCCCCCCCCACACCTTATCACCTGAATCTCCTCCTAGAGCACCATTGTGTTCTTTTTATCCAAATATCTCCCAGAGGGGCGTGGGGAGTGGCTCCTTATTTTCATCTAAAGTAACAGACACAGAATCAGCACTTTTGAAACAGGGCTGAAACAGAGGGGATTATGGCATGCTGCAATGCATGATCTGTTTGGTATTTGGAGGCAAACACTTCAGAGACATGTTTTGTATTTATCTGAGACCTATAATATATTGATGAAAAACAGTATAATAGGGGACCTTTAAAGAATTTTAAAACTACTGTACATGTATGTGAAAATTTAGAAATGGACACACACTTAAACTTACTTGCTTTGGTAAGGGTTGAGGCCTTCTATTGGAATCACTTTTGTTGAAGAACCTGGAGAAGTGCTGCCACCCTTTGTGGGTGTAAACTTGTGAGGGGAAGTTTTCATTGGTGAAGCTTTCAATGGTGAAGCTTTCATTGGTGAAAACATGGACGTTGAAGCCATCATGGGTGACGCCTTCATGGGTGATGCCTTCATGGGTGATGCCCCCATGGGTGATGCCCCCATGGGTGATGCCTTCATGGGTGAAGCCTTCATAGGTGATGCCCCCATGGATGATGCCTTCATGGGTGAAGCCTTCATGGGTGACTTTCCCACAAAACCACTTCCCTGTCCTCGTGGAGGAGAACGGTCTGCAGGGAAACAAAGTTAGCTCGTTCCTGAATATGTGTACTCCAAATGTACAAGAGGAAAATTAAATAGTGATTAAAGATTAATACATTTATTGAGCAATTACACTTTTCAAAGCTTAAAAAAAAAAATTCTAAATGTGGAGCCTACGTGGCCCACAATGCAGACATGCTCAATCTGAAGCTGCTTTCCCAAAATATCATCACTTTCTTCAACTTTTGGTACGTTCTGCAGCTGCCCTAACAAAGTGTGTAATGTTGTGTACAGCAGGGGTTCCCAACCCCCGGTCCGCGGACCGGTACCGGGCCGCGAGGTGTTACTGCCGGGCCGCAAAATAGCTGTGAGTTTATTGTAATATTTGCAGAATTATAAATATATAAAAATATGACATTGACTCTTTTGCTCATATATCTACTGTAATTGTGACCAGATGCACTTGCACATACTGTGTTCTTACTAAATCTCTTTTTTTTGGGAGTTCTTGAGTTGCTAAATAACCTCCAAGCACATGCAAAAGTTTGCATGCACAGTAGATGAGGTTAACCACTTAAATTTGATGATAAGGGTACGTAACTGGTAGAACACTTACTGGATTTTCCAAGAGGCAATGTGGAATTAATGAAACACTCGCACTCACATTATAAAACATTAGTGGTTGTACTGTTATCTGATCATTTGAGCAGCAGCCAAATGATAAACTGCCTGAGAAAATTAAACTCTCCGCACAGATCTCCCTGTAGAGTTACTAATTTGTAAAGTTTGTGCCAATGAATGAAACCGTTTTAGGGTAATACTGCCCATTGATTATTAAATGTTTTAATTACTTTACCTACAGTATGCCTTTTGGTCATTGGAAAAATAAGAATGAAATATCTGAATATCAGTACTGACATAAAATATACATTCCTAACCACATTCACGAGTCTGTGTCAGAGTAAAACAAAATCTTTAGAGGGTATTATACCTTATATAAAAGGTCAAATTAATGTTTTAAATAGGCAGTAATGTGTTTAGCAGTATGAATACATGAGGAAGCCTTCACTTGTATACATAAAAATACAAGTTATATCAAATCAATAAAACTCAGTGTTACAATGAATTACTAGGTTGATAATGTTTTTCAAGATTAGGTAGGTGTGCACTAAATCCACCTTACTTTGACTCAATATAAAATAAATCACAGACAGACCAACACAACTACAAATGCAAAGATAAGAAAAAGTTCCCATTGTTTTCTAAATAGATCATCTTTTATATTTATTTAAAAAATGACAATGCCAGCAAACTTGAACAGTTCCGACCGGCCTACAGAATTGCAAGGTGTTATTCTCACCTCCCACAATAACGTTGAATCAGCCCCATCAGCAGTGACTCAGGCTAGATAGTTGGCTGTTGTCAAAATATATTTTGCTCAATTTCTCATTTTGGCTTGAATGGCGTATCATATTGAGGAACAGCATTTGAGGGGAAGAATTGTCAGGGATAAAAAGGTGCAATTCCACAGAGACCACTCCGCTGATATAAGCTCCTGTTCTGGAGCATAACAGCAACTCACCTCGATGATACCCTCCCCTGCTGGTGTGCAGTATCTTGTGTATGTGTGTGTGTGTGTGTGTGTGTGTGTGTGTGTGTGTGTGTGTGTGTGTGTGTGTGTGTGTGTGTGTGTGTGTGTGTGTGTGTGTGTGTGTGTGTGTGTGTGTGTGTGTGTGTGTGTGTGTGTGTGTGTGTGTGTGTGTGTGTGTGTGTGTGTGTGTGTGTGTGTGTTAGGGCTGTCCCGAATACCATTTTTCGGGCTCCGGATATTCGGTAGTAATCAGCAGCGAATATTCGAATATTCGGTGCGGAGAGATTTGTATTTTTTTTTAATACATTTTTTTTTCACATTTTTTTTTTTTCCCCAAAAGGTTTCATAACACGCTCCGAATCCGAGACACCTGACAACACGCTGTTAAGCAGAAGCGCAGATAGAGCATACTATTACGATTTATATGTATTTATTGTATCAGTACTCGCAAACATTAAAACTAAATGTGTCCTCTGCATTTAACCCAGCGCAGCACCCGGGGACCAAATCTGGTTCCACATTCCGTCTATAACATTTTACAACCTGAACAGTCAAACAAAGATACAAAACACATATTTCAGCTGCCAGCTTCATGTTGCTGGCATTGTCGTGGACAACGGCTACTCGCTTATAATTCGGAATGGCAAAGGCGTCCGCCACTTCTCCAAGCTGTTCTACAATATTTACTCCCGTATGGTTTACTTCCATTACTTTGGTTTCCAAAACAAAGTTACAGAGTTTCCACTCGCGAGTTATGAAATGACAGGTGACAGCCATATACGCCTCCATACGCACCGAGGTGGTCCAAATGTCCGTTGTAAAACTTACGGCAGTTGAGTTTTCAATCTGAGTTACAATTTGGTCTCGGTGATCGCTGTACTTCAGAGACATGGCATCTAAAATACTGGAGCGTTTGGGGACAGTGTAGCCGGGCTCCATCTTCTTTATTAATTTTCTGAAGCCTTCGCCTTCGACTATGTAAATGGGTCTCATATCCATAGCGATGAAATGTACTATGGCATCTGTTATCTCTATCTTTCTTTTCTCCGTTATCGTTTTTTTTAACTGTAGGGTCTGCTGTATTGTTGAGGATGTTGATGGCTGGGATGCGTGGGGATGCACCTATGGCCACAATGTATTATTAGGCTGAGCTACTCAACTTTATGCCAATAATTGCCTTAGCCCCAGATGTTCCCACATTACTCCTATTATTTTCACTATGCTGATAAAATTAAAAAACTAATATAAAAAAATAATTCGGTTGCTTGCTTGCAACTATTTTCCAAGCAAAGTAAGTGCACGTTTTTATCATGTTTAACGTTACTGTTTAAACGGCGGATAAAGCAGCTTCATCATGGCAACTTCACAACAGCTAAACTAAGCTAGGTTACAGCATCCAGGTGACTTTTCAGAGTTGTTGTGCCACCGTGGTAGGCCAGTTTCTTATCACATATTTGGCACACTGCCTTCTTTTTACCGTCGTCCAATTTAAAATGGTCCCACACAGCTGAAGTCTTCGGCATTTTATGGGTGAAACGAGGTGAAGCGAGATGAAGCGTGCCATTTGCGTTTGTGACTGTGAACAGTGAACGCAATGTCAGGAGCACAGGCTGAGATTGTATATATTTCCGCATTTTAACAGTGCAATTCAAAAGTATAAATATAGTATAAGAATATGGCAATTCGCCTTTATTAATAGCATACATTTAGAAAAATATATTAATTTGTTTGAAAAATATTTTATTTTTAAAAATATTTTTTTGTTTGAAAAAAAAAAAAAAAACGAATATCCGAATAATGAAATTGAAACCCGAATAGTTGGCCAACGAACGAATATTCGAATAGTCGAATATTCGGGTACAGCCCTAGTGTGTGTGTGTGTGTGTGTGTGTGTGTGTGTGTGTGTGTGTTTCATGTATCCTTGGGGGAATCACAGATTGAACAGCTATTTTCAGGCGAGGGGTAATTAACATCAATATTCATACACACGCCATTCGGATGGAGTGTTTAAAGGAAAGAGGCATGTAGTGAAAGAAGAGACGAGGTGAAGATGGGCGAGGACGGGAGAAGAACAGAGCAAAGAGCGGGGCACAGAGATTGATCAAGAATCCTCATTTTTGGTGATTAAGACGAGTACAGAGTCCTAATATGTCGGCCACTAACGTATTCAACGCTGCCCGTTTGAGGAGAGTGCTTGATGGTGAGGATACAACAGGAGCAGAGAAAATTAAAAAATTAAAAAATTAAAAGGCCATAAATAGAGAAAGTGAATAAGAAAGCGAGAGCGTGTTCAGAGAATAAGTGCCAAAGTGTAAAGAGTTGTGAGGACAAAAGAAACCTGCAGAGAATAGTTAGTAATGAATAATGAATAATTTTTTTAACTGCACTTCAGCGAGTGCAGATCTCTTTTTAGAATTTAAATATCATCTGCGAAGCAGTTTTAAGGTGGTCTATTTCAGGGGTTGCTGCTGATGAATATTTAAATGGGAACACAGAGACGTCAGTGACGACTGTGTCATGACCTTTGGCTCCACACCTAGTGCTTACAGACTAGTTTGTTTTAAAACAATACAGAATATTAATATTGGTAATATTTTTGTATTTAAGGGAGAACAATGTCACTTATGACTGACAGAGATTACAAGTTATCCATACATGTACATTAATAATAAATGCTGAAAATATTTGAAAGGATTCCATCAAAGTCTGCTGACATCAGGGGAAAATCCTCCCAGTCCGCGCTGCCAGAGGTCAGGTTTCCCTGCAGATCAGAGCCCCCGTGGCTGATAGGGCGAGCTTTACATTCAGCTAATTACGCTTTCTCCCGTCCTCGCTTCCTGCCTCTGGACCGTGATCTGGATATTGATCAACTTCATCATTAAGGATGATATGTCTCAGAAAAGACAAGAAGGAAGGAACCAAAGGTGTATCCTACTGTAGGTGGAAGTATTTTTAAAGGCACAGCAACACCATTAAGTCAGAACCTGTTCGTGCTTGATCGGCTGATCTGATTGGACAGTACAAGAGCAGACAGTGGACTGTTGTAGAAACAGCTATATGTTAAGACTTAGTAATATTATTGAATAATTGTAATACTGTACTGTACATTGAGAATTTTTCATGTTTATGCAGAAAACATAAAAGATTATCCGTGTTTATTCCGAATCACATATTAAATCATAACAAACTGCTCCAACTGGCTCATTCAGGCACAATGTTTATCCTAAAGAGATTCACAGATTATTTGTATTAGTCTTTTAAATCTAGCTTGAGCCTGCTTAGGATAGGCACACCGTCACGGAAGAATGTTTTACATGATTGGGCTCTATGGCTTGTTATATTATTTTAGTAATTACCACATGTATTTGTGTATTGATGTTCATTTTACAATGCTCTAATGCAGCAATAGATCTGTAATTGCTGTTGAGGCATCAGGCAGATGATGTGCGTCATGAGGGGTAACCATCTCTTAAAATCCACATTGTCCAGTTAAAACCATTCCTCCATCTTTGCAACTCTGCCTCCTTCTCTCTCACATTCCCTGTTGGGAGGAGCTGAAGGACTGTGAAGAGGCTTGAACCCCGACTCTCTGATAAAACAGGACCCTACCCAGTCTTAACACTCACAGCTCATTGGAAACAAATCATTTGTGGCACTTAATAATATTTCAACGGCACACAAATGTATCGCATTGCTATTAACAAAAACAAAGTAATTAAACACATTCAGTAGGAGATACAACTTACTAGTGAGACATTATGCATAAGGCTTGTTTTTGGCTGTAGAAAAGAATGCAGGAGTGTTTCATCAACAGAACAATTAAATAGAGCAGCCAGTTTGCTGTATTTGGCGCGATCTCTGAGGTAACACGATTCAAAGGATCTAACGAGGAAGTTTGATGAACTACTTAATGCAAAGCCTCATCTTTGCTCAGTCAAATTAGTTGACTTTCTCTCTCCCCCTCCGTCTGCCTGTGCATCGCTATGAGGGGAATTCAGTCCACAAAACAATATTCATGAAGCCATGAACTGGAGGAGCCATCGGCCCACACATCTCCCTCAGCCACGACACACACATATACACACACATGTGCAGACAAACACCTACAAAGGAACAACATATACCAAGCACTCATTATCCACCCACATGCCTACATCCTCCACTGAGGAGGACTATTGGGTATGTTTCTGCCACACAACAAAATCAATGTGGATGCTGAGAGCAGCTGGTGGTAGAAAGCAAGTGAGTGAAACAAAGACTCAGCTAACAAAAGAGCACCCAATAAAACACAGGCTACGTTCGGCATGATACATGGCACCAGCCGTTTTGGCAGAACGCCAACCATCATTTTCCCATTCTGTTATAAAAAGCTGACCGGTGGTAAAAGAGTCAAAGGTGTAAGTTATTGTGTCCACCAGCTGCAGAGGCCAGTGGATAAGATAGTTTCCTGCTCTGATAGGTGAGCAATAAATAGGATAAAAGTGCAAAGTGTGATGTGAAAATAGAGCAAAGGAGCTGCAGTCTTCCATTACCTCCACCTGGTTGAATACCATGCTGTGCTTTGTGATCCGGTTTCATCTTGTTCTTAACTGACGCTCAGTCTACCGAATTTGAACACTGAAGTTCAATGAGTATCAAAAGAATGATGCCAGGATGATATTTTTAGTCTATATTCCCGGTTAAAGTTTGGTATGGTAAATGCGATTGAAAAACAAAGACTGTTGAGGAAAACCAAAACAGAACTGCAAATCTATCATCAGCACTATTCTTTCCAAGGGTACATGGCTCCCTCTGTTGGTCACATGAGAGGTTGAGTATAGAGATTTTCTATAAAATAACAGCCAAACGAACAACAATCTCATCAATCCTAAGATATCCTGTTATTGTGCAACTATCATTCAATAACTCCATATTCACAGTGCAACGGAGATTAATAATGACTGTCTTAAATAAGAAAAATCAACAAAATATGTTGAGATCTGAGAAATGTAATAACTGATTGTCTAAAAAGAAGAACATTTTATTCCTAAACGATGGTGAATAAGTTATACATTGAAAACTACACATTCAAAGTAAATATCAATCAAGAATTCCTTCTGCATGATTTCAGAACAAATAATTCATTCTGTGACTTCTTGTGAACAAAACTGTATTCACCTCAATCACAGCCCTTATGCTCAGTGCTTCTAACTCGGCTAAATGAAGAAATTAGAACTTGTTTACATCAGTGGGGTATTTAATGACTGTAATCTCTGTAGCAAATGAGTAGTATCAATCTAAATGACATGTAATATCACAAGCAGAGGGCCTCTGGAGGCATTGTTTTGTTGTGTTTGACAAAGATTTATTCTAAAGTCTCTGCCTTGCAAGCAGTGGCTCGGAAAAGCAACCCATATATTTTTGGTACTGTCAATACTTTACTGGCTTCAAAACACTAAAATACACGATAGCTTTAAATAGTACACTCACTGCTTTTGTTCCACTTAAAGGGACCAGGTTCTGCTGCAGATGGAAGGGAGGCCGGGACAGAGGTGCTGGAGACAGACTCCTGTGAAGATGACATCTTAACTGAAAGTTCAAAAACACCATAAGGAACATGAAAGCCATTTTTAATGGATCCTGACTTCATGAATGTGCATTTAAAAAAAGTCATACCAACTGTTTCATATGGAGTGGGATCTCCAATCTTCCCTCCAGTTTCTTCAGCAGACTGCAACATCTCCATGTCCAACAAAATCACCACAGACCTGGAAGTTCAAATATGTCTAAATTAAGGGCAAGAACCAAATAAATATAGAAAAGGAATCATGGAGGAAATGCAAATGAAAACACATACCTTCCATCTGTCAATGTATTGTTGATGGACTTCTTCACCAGAAACACACTGTTCGGTACCAGGTTGTCTTCTGTCAGATCGTTTAACTGTGTAGCCAGTAGGAAGGCTACATTCAAAACACATACAAACATATTCATGTTCATTCCAAAAAAAGATGACAACTTATTTATCCATAACTGGTTCTAGATTATCTCCTTAGGCATGATTTTCTTAAAAAAGAGACCGTATATAATTCAAAACTAATTATTGCTTAATAATTAATGACATTACAACTTTCTACCAACATTTCAAACCCACAGTCACAGACTTGGCAACTACAAGATACTCACAAGACCAAGTGTGCTGGCCATCACTCATCCTTAGCCGGTACCTGGGTGGAGAGCCAGTAGACACCTGACGGATGTTCTGACAAACACAAATGGAGTACAAAAAACAAGGCTCAACATTATCACACTCATTTGACAGTAACATCAGAAATCCAACTGCCCTGTGTACATAGTACAGTAAACAAAATATAAACATTAATAATAATCGTCATATAAGCATGGCTGTATTTACTGTATAGAGACAGCATAGACGTTAGAGGCCATGCAGAGAGTGAGAGTTTACTTACAAGTATCTGCAGCACGGCATTGTTCACCTCTGAGCCTTTTACCAGGGCCTAGACAACAACACACATGGTTAGTATCTGTCTGCTGCCTGGCCCCATCCTGTCCCATGTCACATTACCATGCTACACAAGTTACAGTAAAACATGCATAAGAGATTAATGAAGTGGCAAATACGTGTACCGCCACTAGAAGGTAAGCGTCAACAACATGGACAGCAAATGTTTAGGAAGAATTGGTCAAATTGTGAGATTTGAGTCACAACCATAGACTGTATATAAAGGGTCACAACACATAAATAAAGCGTTGTTTTTGCGTCAATATTTGAATACATGATATACAAGCTTGTATTTATTTAACACCATTAACACAGAAAACTGGCTTTAAATAACATAAAACGTTTCACAATTTGGTAGGTTAATGTTAATGTTGCTTTATTCAGCTGTCAAAACAAAATCTCATTAGCTGACAGTGCTAACAGTTGCAGAAAAACGACGGCTCGAAGCTAGTATTACTATTTCAAGTCAATAAAATAAACAGTGTATTATATTAACATGTACGCTTACTTCAACTGCCCCATTTGTGAGTGTTACACTCATTTTCCTAGGTAATGTGCTTCTCAAAGCCAGCAGACTTTAGGTTTTGATGTGCGTAGCCAAGTAAAAAAGATGGTAATTTATCGCGAGAGAAGAGAGACAGACGATATTTGCAACACGGATTATTGTCAGATATTGGTAAAGCCTTCAAAATAAAGTACAGTCTGTCAGGAATTGTGAAACGCAAATAGAATTGTTTAGAACACGTGCGGTTAATTAACATAAACAAAACTATAACTTGATATTTTACACTCAGTATTTAATTGATATCAATGCATTGCAATTTATCAACATTGTTCCCTTTGGTTTATATGTTAGGGTATTATTTTGAAGGTTGGCATCGGAAGTTGTTTTTTCATCTGCGCTACCTTGACAGTTGTGCTCTGTGTGCCGTGAGCACGCGTGAAACGAAACTCAAAACAAACCCAGAAGTATCATCCGGTGCGCATGTGGTTTATTTGTAGGTCATGATGGATCTTCCATGCATCCAGTGGCAAGATTATGTTGCACAAAAATGGACCGTACTTGACCCCGAGCTAAAGGAAAAGTTTACTACCCTGCTTGAAATAGATGATATTTTCAAATGTAGCCTAACTCTGACAACGTGAGTAGCTAGCTTACTGCTGTAGTTAGCTGCTTGTGGGTTTAAAGTGTATATCTGAGGACAACGTCACTAACTAAATAAAGGTCCATTAACTATTTAAAAGTGCTTTGTATTAAGTATTTGTGAACATAGCCTTGTTTTTCAATTGGGCCGTTTAACTAAACTTGGCAAATGTACATTTAGGTTTTCTTTAACTCTGTAAACAATTACCAATAGAAAATGTTGAACCCAGATACGTTAACTCAAGTAATAACTTAGTAAACTACTTGATTAGTACTTAGTTTATCTCCATTTGTGTTTTAAAGTCAGGAGGATCTGGACTTCGTGCAGTCAATCTCTGCAGCATACTCCGTACAGAAGGAGGCACAGCAGGCAGCCAAATGCAGGGAGAGGGGGAACTCCAGCTTCAAGATCAGAGACTTCACTGCAGCTGCTCTGCACTATTCACAGGTGAAGTACACGTATTACTCTATTGATCCCTATGTGCCAGAAAATAAAAACAAAATACATGTATGTGGTACTGCTAGGTTATCTGTCGCCACTTTTTAATAGCGGGTACCCGGCTCCTCCACATGAACTTTTTCATTTCTCAAAATAACAAACATTAATCATAGGGGTTAGGGTTATTTAGAGAGTCTGAAAAAAACAAAAAAGTACCCATTATATTTGTGTCCAACATTCCAATTTCAGTTGAATTTCAGAAAAGTTATGGCTGAAGCAATGATATAATGAAAATGTAAATTGAATATATTTTGAGATCCCCATTATTTAAATTAATTTGTGATTATATAGCATGACATGTCTAACTGTCGAAATAAATACATATTGACATCCAGTGATCTCCCTCTCCTTATGAAAGGGCATATGTGTTAATCCTCTAAGCTCGGAGCAGCTGTCTCTCTGCTATGCAAACCGCTCTGCTGCTCTCTACCATCTGCAGCACTACCAGGTAAGAAATAATAAGAAAGTGTGGCACTTGCTGTATCTTTAAAGCCTGTTTAAACCAGTTCGGCTATATAGTATGGAATGCCATTTAAGCCAAAGTTAAATAAATAATTAAATAAATGCATATATATATATATATATATATTTAAATATGCCTATGAAATCAATTCTGAAATAAATAAATGAAGCAATAAATATGTATACATGTACATTTAAATACATATTTATTTATTTCATGGGACTTTTATTTCATAATGACACATTTATTTATTTCAAGAGACTAATTTCATAATGACACATTTATTTATTTCAAGAGACTTTTATTTCATAATGACACATTTATTTATTTCAGGGGACTTGTATTTCATAATGACACATTTCCATTACTTATATGCAAATGAACGGGGCATGGTTAGCTCACAGATCCAGACCAAAGCAACAGCACCACAACACTGACTCAATAGCTCTTGTTTCACACTCCAGTACTCTTAAGTGGTTTGCAAACTGCCAATAAACCAAACCGGTTCCGGTTCAAGAGCCGTTCTGAGTCCAGAGCCAGTTCCGGGCTACAGCCTGATTTAGCTCTGGTTCTTCCTGTTTCAGCCGCAGCGGAGCCGCCGGCTCTAAACACCGAAAACCGGTTCTTAGCTGACCCCACTTGGCTGCCAGGCAAGAACCACGCTCACGTCGGAAGGGGGTGAGATTAACCTGAGCCATAATAACAGTTTATGGCGAGTATGGAAAATGAAAGTTGTAACAAGCAGTAGCGCTGAGCAAAGTGACTAGAACGCAACCACACCCTTGTAAAAAAATAACACTTTATAAAGTCAGGCAACACTAACCAGGCTTCGTGTGATTCTGTTTATTTGTACCTTACTTTGACCATCCGTTCACTGTCATTGATCATTGTGGAGAGCAGGCAGAAGTGTTGTTTTGTATTATAGCAGCTATCAGATGGAATCAATACATGGGCTGCACAGGTTGTGCTGTCGGACTATCACAAGTAGAATCATAATGAAAAGGTAAAATTTGCCTGTAGAAAACAGCTTATGCCACAATAGGATAGCAACAAGTAGTCAAGATAGTCAGATTAGCTTCGGTTGCTGTTGCATAACTGAGGTCAACTCAGCCGTCTCTCGCGTTCGCTTGGTCAAATCAGCAGCTATTCATTTTTGAGTGCGCAATTAGCAGTTATACAACAGCAACCGAAGCTAATCTGATTATCTTGACTACTTGTTGCTATCCTATTGTGGCATAAGCTGTTTTCTACAGGCACATTTTACCTTTTCATTATGATTCTACTTGTGATAGTCCGACAGCACAACCTGTGCAGCCCATGTATTGATTCCATCTGATAGCTGCTATAATACAAAACAACACTTCTGCCTGCTCTCCACAATGATCAATGACAGTGAACGGATGGTCAAAGTAAGGTACAAATAAACAGAATCACACGAAGCCTGGTTAGTGTTGCCTGACTTTATAAAGTGTTATTTTTTTACAAGGGTGTGGTTGCGTTCTAGTCACTTTGCTCAGCGCTACTGCTTGTTACAACTTTCATTTTCCATACTCGCCATAAACTGTTATTATGGCTCAGGTTAATCTCACCCCCTTCCGACGTGAGCGTGGTTCTTGCCTGGCAGCCAAGTGGGGTCAGCTAAGAACCGGTTTTCGGTGTTTAGAGCCGGCGGCTCCGCTGCGGCTGAAACAGGAAGAACCAGAGCTAAATCAGGCTGTAGCCCGGAACTGGCTCTGGACTCAGAACCAGAGAAGAACCAGAAAAGCACAAGAACGGTTCTTGAACCGGAACCGGTTTGGTTTATTGTCAGTTTGCAAACCACTTAAGAGTACTGGAGTGTGAAACAAGAGCTATTGAGTCAGTGTTGTGATGCTGTTGCTTTGGTCTGGATCTGTGAGCTAACCACGCCCCGTTCATTTGCATATAAGTAATGGAAATGTGTCATTATGAAATACAAGTCCCCTGAAATAAATAAATGTGTCATTATGAAATAAAAGTCTCTTGAAATAAATAAATGTGTATTTAAATGTACATGTATACATATTTATTGCCTCATTTATTTATTTCAGAATTTATTTCATAGGCATATTTATATATATATGTATTTATGTATTAATTTATTTATGGCTTAAATGACATTCCATAATATATTACTGGCTGTGTGAAAATGGGCCTGGGGAAATCTAACAGATTGTGTGATCAAACGGTGACTAGGGCTGCTCGATTATTGCAAAAATCATAATCTCGATTATTTGGGTCAATAATTGATATCACGATTATTAAAAACGATTATCCATTTACTTTGAAAACATCCATTAATTGGAGAAAAAACTGAACTTTAAGTATAATTCAACTGAAAAACCAATTTAAAAAAAAAAAAATCGTTTTATTTCAATTACGTTGTTTTCGTAATCGTTGCAAGCCATAATCGTAATTGCGATTTAAAATACGATTAATTGAGCAGCCCTAACAGTGACACAATCAAACATTTTCTGCACATTATTAACATGCTGTTCACACTAAAGTCCATTCATATAGCAGATGCTTTGCAAGAGCATATACGTATGTGATTTGAGATTAAAGTGCATTACTTACAAGGCCACCCATGCAATATATATTTGGAGGACAGGCAAGCCATTACATACAGACCGTGTGTTCAGGGCATATGTATTCTATGTAATCTTTATGTTTGTTTATGTTTATCTCTTTTATTGAGTGTGTTTTATTTTCATATTTTTAGGCCTGGTTTAGTTTTAGATCTGTACTCAGTCCTAGGCTTGTTTTTACTTATAAATTAGTTATTACAATGTCCATCATCTTTATATTTTGCTCACAGTTCAATGATTCTTATTATCCCTCAGGATTCCCTTAAAGACATTGACAGAGCTCTAAAGCATGGCTATCCCTCTCATCTTTCACACAAACTAGAGGACCGTCGCACACAATGCCTCAGGCACCTCTCTGTAGATCAAAAGGGAAAAGACAATCCTGACTCAAAGAATCCTACAGACGGAGGAAAAGGGACATCTGTTGGACCTCTTTCATTTGGGATTTGTCCTCAAGCTGTTGTTGGCTTCAGCCCGGAGAAAGGGCGACACCTTGTGGCTGCGGAGAGAATAGCAGCTGGGGAGGTGCTTCTGCATGACAGGCCATACAGCTGTGTCCTCATACCAGGGATGGAGGAGGTACAAGGTAAAGGAGGAAGGCAGGATGCAGAGGGAGGAGTGGAGCACCGGCGCTGTCACAGGTGTTTGACTGAAACTCTGAGTCCTGTGCCGTGTGAGGGCTGCAGCTACACCCGATACTGCTCAACTTCCTGTCAGCGAGACGCCTGGGAGGAACATCACCAGTGGGAGTGTTCATTGGGAGCAGATCTGATGGTGATGGGCGTGATGTCACAGCTCGCTCTGAGGGTCACACTAAAGGCGGGGTTGAAAAACATCCAAATGGCCAAGGAGCCAATCAGAAACGAGCACACAGAGCCAGAGTCCAGGGATTCAAAGCCTCCCGATCCTTGTGCTTCACACTACGGTGACACTTATCGCAGCGTGTTTCACTTACAACACCACCTGAATCGCCACAGCCCTTGTGTGCGTTTCCTGAGTGCGATTACCATAGCAACACTGTACCTAAAGCTCAGCAAGGCAGGACCTCCACCTGCATCTTGGAACCTTAGTAGACCCTTACAGGCAAACAGCCATCCCCCAGACGAGGAGGGAGGTATTGGAGCAGCTTGGAACTCAGAGCTGTGGCTGATGGGAAGTGTAGTTCTCAGGCACATGCTGCAGCTGAGGTGTAACGCTCAGGCAATCATCACGCTGCAAGACACAGGTGAATTGAGTTTTGTCCAAGTGAAAAATCAAGACTTAAAGTCAGACACATTAAAGCAGTTTGTTCACATCTTTAGGTATTCAGATTCTTATTATAGAAGAAAACAAACATTGACTTTTGTGAAGTTAGAACCAGTGAATTGGCCATATGAACTGATTATCTCAACTTTTGTCTATTCTTTTCTGGTGGTAGACTCATTTTGCTTTACTTTAATTGTTTCAATGGTACAATCCACAATAGAAGAATGTATACTATCTTCAGCTTTGAATGTTGTCTAATCGTAAATTGACATTTTCTTTCTCGTTCTTGCATCTCACAGGAGCGGAAAACTCACCGGTGCAGTCTAGCAGGGAAATTCGCATTGCGACGGCGATGTTCCCAACTCTCAGTCTTCTGAATCACTCCTGCTGTCCCAACACCAGTCTGGCGTTCAGCACAGGAACACATCTGTCTGCAGACTTCAGTGAGAGTGTAGCTGAGATGAGAAGCAAAGCAAGCGGAGTCACTGTCGCTGTCAGAGCAGCCAAAGATATCTCTCCTGGACAAGAAATCCTGCACTGCTATGGTAGGAAAATGTCTTATTCTGCTCCAAAATAATTGTTAGGGTGCTGACCAATTTCATAACATACAAATCTTCATAGAAAAGCATTACCTTACATATAGTGTGGATAAAACAATGCTTTTTAATTGTTTTGTTGTAGATTAAACACTGACATTATTCAGCTGAAATGACTGTGCTTTCAGTTGGCAGTGTTATTCTTTAACTGTTCTTGTTGTGTTATAACTGGTGCTGTAATAAAGCCCTATCCTCCCTCCCTCAGGTCCCCACAGCAGGAGGATGCCGACCCAAGAACGCCAGTGTTTCCTGCAGGAACAATACTACTTCCTGTGTCAGTGTGAGGCCTGCACGCTGCAGCAGCAGTCAGAGGAAGAGGACGGTTCAGAGGGCAGACAGCAGTGCTCAAGTGTTGGAGGCAATCCACAGTCTGGACTTTTGTGTGGGAAGTGCAAAGGATCTCTCAATGTAGGTATTCTTAAGGGTTTTTGTGGATTTTCTTTCGTGCAATTAAACATGATTAATTGTCTGAGTTTCTCTATCTTTCTAGGGTTCCATCCTTAATCATTTGAATCACTTTATGATTTTCAGAGAAGCAGCGAGGAGAGAGGAAAAGGATTCATATGTTCCCAGGCATCCTGCGGTCACTGTGTGGCGTTATCTGAAGTGAACCAGAGGCTGCAGGAAATAAAGCAGGACCTGAAGAAGGCTGTGGACCTCATGGAAAGAGAGAGGCCAGGTGATTCTGAAAAACCGAAATGTAAATGTGGATACAGTAATGCATCACTGCCATTCTTCCCTATGTTCTTTTTTACACCTTCATGTTATTCTTCTGCTCCTCCCTCCGTCAGATGAGGCTCTGAGACTGTTGAGGAGGACCCAGAGTCCGTCTGCTCTGAGCCTCGCAGAGACACATCCGTTACAGGGGGAGTTGGAAGATGCTACGGCCAGAGCGTATGCTACCATGGGTGAGAATAATCATGTGTGTGACCTCTGTGGTGAATACACACCTGCTGTTGAACTTTTACAATAACAGAACTCTCTACCGATTGGTTGAGCATCTAAACCTTCTGAAAGTTTGCCACCTGAAAAGTTCTCTCTCTATGTGCACTCTGGGGATTTGTTATATAATTCTGGGCTGGATCTGGCTCAATCAATAAAACATCACATTTTTCAACAGCATGTCATAATTCAATAACAATACCAAACAGTAGGGAAACATACTGAAGATTTAAAGAATAATTCATTTACTTTAATTATAATGTACCATTATTATTGGTGCTTTTTCAGGCAGATGCTGTTTCACACATATACAAACTGTATCAAGCATTATCGTTAATGTCATTTGACCTCCAGCAGTTTATGTGAAATGATTGGCCCTAGAACTATTTAGCTGTGGAAGGCTCAATTTTTGAGTCAAAGATAACCACTCTGAAAAGGAAATTGTATTTGGTATCCTGGCATACTTTACTAGAAATGTAGTACTGGCAGCCACTGGACAAGCACACTGATATGTTGTTGTTTGAATCAGCTGAATTTCTTAACAGTGTAATGCTTATATTAAATATGAAGGAAAAGCCGAAAAACAATAACGGAATGATCAGACATCCTGAGGTGTCAAATGTGAATATTTTTGAACTTTTGCAACCCTCTTACTGGGTGGTTTATTTTTCCTGTAGGCGATTGGAGTAATGCTGCCTCACACCTTGAGAGAAGTGCCGTAGCTATTGAGAACCAGTACGGAAAGGAGAGCATTGAACTGGGTCGACAACTCTTCAAATTAGCCCAGCTTCACTTCAATGGGTGAGTGAGTTGTGCAGACATAAAGTAAACATTTTCAAGGTGTGTCGTTTGTTTCAATGTCTAAACAATGTGCAACTGTTCTGCTGTGTTCTTATTTTGACAAACATCATTGGTAGAAAATAATAGTTCTGTATTGCTCTCCTGTCCTTCTCCCAGTGGTGCCAGAGGCCCCGCCCTCTCTGTCATCCCCAGGGTCAGAAAACTGCTCTGCCTTCACTGTGGCCCTCAATGTGAAGAACTACAGGAGCTGCAAGCGATGGAGGACTGTCTAACAGCATAGTCTTACATAATAACAAGAGCGGAAATCTTTGCAGTATATTTTTAGTTTTGAACGAAGTCTAAGTAAATAAAAATCTGTGAACGTTTCTAATTGTGAGCCTTGTGTGCTTTTTAATGTATTAAGAAATTGAGATATATCACTGTTTACAAACACTTGAGGGTATGTACAGGTACCTTTATACTGACATACTGTTTTGGAAGTGACGTGCATGTTTTCACAGCGTCTCCATGGCCACAGGTATAGATTCAGTTAATCGTGGTTCCATATGCTTCCATCATCAATTTCAATGTCATGCTGCAATGGAAGTATTGAAGTGTGAGGCAACCTACACACCGGTAACAAAAAGGTTTACACCAAGTTAATCAATTTATAAAATCTGCAAATGCCCTCAGCCACATACACAGGTAGCCCTCTGACCTTTAGGTGGCAGCATTTATCCACCAACAAATTAAATGTAATGCTTCAATGGCCGTAAAGCAATATATAGCTTTGACTGTTTAACCAACAGAATCAACCCCATGTCCACCAATACCTTCAACTTAAAGTCTTTATGAGCCAGTGTTATAAAGCATCATCATCATGTGCTACATGAACAGCAAGAGACGAGGGTTCTGGTCACAGAGCTCTGCTGAAGAGGTGAATTGGTTTTCAGAGATGATATAAAGCTCCTGTTGTGCAAAGACACTAACATATCGATCACAGCTGGAAGTCCTGAGGCATCTGCCAGTTAGACGTCAACAGTTTCTGGGTGGCAGCCAGTTCCACTGACATGGGTACGTGCTCACAGAAAGGTTAAGACATTAAACTCGGGGGAGGCAGCTGCTGAAATCAGAGGAGAAGTCGTGTGTGAAGGCTACACGGGGGCGGGGGCATGCTTAATATTAGGCTCAAGACCAAAAGAAAAGTCAATCTTGAGCAGGGGGGAAATAATAGAAGCATATCATAAGCAGGGATCATTTCACGGTGACTTTGCTCTTTTCATTCTTTGTTGAAACCCAAGACAATGAGAGAATAAACCCCATGATGTCTTTTTTGTGCAACCAACCATTCAAAACTCCCAGACATGCAATTTGCTATAATGCAAGACACATTTGAGAACCTGAGACAATCAAATGTTTGAAATGATTCAAACAATGAATTGTTATTAGACGGTTTACACTACTTTCTTAAAAAAATGTATCAGATACCGAAGAGCAATGTTTCTTATTATACTTTTGTTTTACTACAGAGTCTATAAAACAAGAGGTGAAGAGCTAAGAAGATTTTTCTATGTGGCTGCGATCAGCCAAGCGACTTCAGAGCCACAAATCAAGGCCTGACAAGCTGAGGAGGAGTTTCACACAGGCTATGAAGGCCTTGAACAACGCACAATAAACTATGAAGGGCGATGTACTAAAGAACATGCAGCTAAATTAAATGTTATGGACAATACTGCATTTTATACTGTGATGACACATCTCTTTCCCCTTTATTATATCTTGCAGTTGTTTTTAATTCTTTGTATATCTTCAGTACTTGCTATTTTGGTATGTGTTATCTAGTATTTTTTGTAAACAGCATTTAAATATGCATAAATGTTTGTATTTGTAAAAAAAATACCTTAAATCTTATGCAACATACGGTCAGTACCGCAAATAGAAACCTATAACCTAAAAATCAATTTAAATGACCCGAGAGTCTTTGAATTGTATACATTTTTTGTAATAAATGACATAGTACTTTTATGTTGTATGCAAATCAGTAGATGTCTAAAATAGCTGGCTTGAAAGAATGTTCAAACACCAGTTCAGGGGGGTTTTTCAGATCAGAAAATATTATCATGCTGTGTAGACACTGCTGTAGAGAGTCCTCAAAAGTGAACCAGATATGAACCCTATTTTGTAATTCCACTCCTCGCTGAAATCTCCCTTAGCAAATCCTGAGCACGTACTTTTTTGTACAGTCTGTCCTCTAATGAGCTACTGTACATTACCATAATGTTAACATGACATTTCAGATAATGACTTCTCAGACTGGGAAAATCACTGATGCAGCTTAAAATATGCAAATGTAGAGCCAGAGATAACATTGCTTACATTTCATATAGGGAGATGCAGCACACAAAAGAAGGTACTAATGTGGCTGAACATCCCCTTAAGTAGAGTAAGTGATAACATTACTGTCATAGTAATCCAAGAGGTATTAAAGATACAGTATTTTAATTTTAAAATGCTCTCCAAACACCCTGATGAAAGACTATTGATAAGAAAAAGGCCCCACATTCAAATTCTGAACATCTCGAGATCTAAAATCACATGCTGGTTTCTGAGTTATTTCTGTTTGTTTGTGTGCCTTGTTTGTAAGTTTCTATATCAGGCAGGAGGTCAGGGAGAACATGTCAGCTGATATTTAAAAGAAAAGGCAAACAGCATGAACAGGAGCATGAGAAATAGAAACACAGCCAGCACGAGGAAGTCTGCAGACATCACCGTGCTGCGGCCGTATCAGATCACAGGTTCCTTATTAGAATGTCCAGAGCCATTTGAGGCCAATTTTCAGTGGCTGAGGTCTCGGGCTTATCAGATGTCTTGCCATACATAATGCAATCAAAATTGGCCAGACTGACAACAAAAAGCTGTGGCGTGTGTATTCTGTAACAAGGCCTGCGTCAATCTGTAACACAGACCGAAATACTCATCTTCTGTAAGCCTCAAACGTTACAACTCACTGCCTGCATGAATTATAAACAGCTGGTAACATTAACAATGCACTGGTCTTCAGTCTGAATGTGTGGCTAGATATGGTAAAGTTAAAGAAAGACACATTTGTAGGTAGTTGGTAATAGGCCTACCAGGGTTTTGTACGATCAAATGTTTAGAATCATCATCAGCTGCACAACTACAGTATGACAAAAACGTTTAATGAGAGATTACTTTACAGTAAGAAGCCTGAATGTGTTACACTAACGAATTCCACCAAGGTCAAAGACCCTATCTTGCCATAAAAGCAAGTGAAAAAAGTGTTGGTAATTCAACCTGTGATTTGTATTCGATACACAACGTTATGGTCTCTCACTGGACCCATGCAACAGTATTCCACCAATTGGGAGTCTGACTGGTACACATAACTATATCAAAATAGAAAGACACAATAAAAATGGTTGCGTAATAATGGGGCTAGATGAAAAGTCAGGCCTCCCTAAAGACAATAAAGACTATGAATTTGATTGCCAAATTAAATAGCACTTCTCATAAATTAGTGTCCCTTTGCTTGTCTTTTGGTTTTTGTTGCTCGAGAGCTTATTTTTCCAGGTATTTCTGTCACTGTATCCGACCAATAGAAAAGCAGATGCAGAGTATACTCTATTTCCACTTCATCACTAAGGTCAAGCTCCGAAACACTACCCAAAAGCCAACTCGAAACTAAAACCCTGAAAAAAACAAATTATTGTTAAACTCTTTGTGATGTTTTTAAAACATTAATAATTTGGGCTTGCTGTTTGTGATCATAATTCAATTGTATTCTGTTATGTATCCCATTGAACTCTCTTTCACTGTTCATCCATCATCCTGCACTTTAAATTATCCCGTGCGGACCTTTTTGGAGAGTCTCATCTTCACCTTTATAAGCCCTCTGTCCACCCTGAGAGATACATGAGCCCCTTCTTCCTCTCTGAAGGGCCTAACCCCCTCGACTTCTCCGATGTCGGCATCTGCCTTTAAGAGGATTTCTTAAAGATGCCTGATCTTTCAGCGGCCGACATCTGATACATGATGCACAGGATGGTAATGTGGCTGTTGCTCATGTAAAAATAAAATCCCAATCCATCTCTCACAGAGGCAAGGTTATTACCGACTATTATGGAAATAGCTGACAGTAAATAATAGTCACTCAAGACTTATTGTTAAAGTAAAATTATGTATTTAAATTAGTTTGGAAAGATTGTTTTAGATTTGGAGCAAAAATAGAAATATTCATTTTTAATTTTTTAATTTTTTAGAATCATAGAGTGGAGGTATGACTTTGCAGCATTGACGGTTAAGAAAGGTCTAATTTGTTTAAAATGTTGCAAGTTGAATTCAACGGTATTGGATACTTTCTTGATATGTTTCTTAAAAATCAAGTTTGAGTCCAGTATGACTCCTAGGTACTTGAAGTGGGGGACTAGTTCTAATTCTGCTCCGTTTAAAAACACATTTTTTTGCATTTAACTGTAAGCAAATGTTGTTCAGCCAGTGTTGAACCTTGTCCAATACATTTGAGAGACAGGATGAGATTATTTCAGTATTTGTCCCGTGTACAAAGATGACCTTGGACACTTGTGCTGATAGATTGATTTACTAGCATAGTAATTGGTTTTATTAGACTGTCAATATTTGTCTTTATAAAGTTGGTGTCTATATCCTCTGCATCCCCTTAGAACCTTTTAACCCTAAGATTATATTTTTTATCTCCACCTCTGTGATTTCCTCCAGGTCAAAAACTGGATGTGTATCCACAATCGGGCTATGGGAGACCTCAGATGGCGGGAAGAGCTTTGTGATGCCCAGAGTACTATTTATAAAATACTAATTTAGAGAGTTGGCCAACACTGCAGGGTCTTTTATCAGGGCATCATTGATTTTTAATCCTAGAGCATTATTTTCCTGTTTCTTATGTTTACCTAATAGCTTATTTAGGATTTGCCAAACGTTTTTACTGTTACCTTTCGCACCTTCAATTATATTGATGAAAAAGTTTGCTTTGGCCTGTCTTATTGTTCGAGTTACCTTGTTACGAGCATAAGTACATTTATGTCTGTCAGTGGATAGTCCGGATTTTAAGCTCTGCTTTAATAGTTGGCCTCTAGATTTAATCAAATTCCTGCACTGTAGATTCAGCCCAATTAGCCATTTTCACTGCCTCCATAAAACGTTGTTGCAGGTTTTTGGGGATAAAGCGTGAACCCAAGGCAGGGGATTTAGGTGTGGCCATGAACCTTTTTTTTGTAAGTTTCCTGGCAAAAAAGAACAAGATTATGGTCCGAAAGACCAGTCAGGAAGTTGTAGGTTTTAACTATTCTGTCAGCTTTGTTTGTAAATATTAAATCTATCATAGTCTTGGAGGTTTTGGTTATTCTAGTCGGTTGATCCATTAGTTGTATTAAGTTGTGTTTATCGATGATCCGTTTTAAGCTTTTTTCTATTTTGTTTGTCATTCCAGTTGATATTAAAGTCGCCTACAATAATTAACTCTTTGTTGGAGTCACAGGAATTCAGCAGGAGTTTTACTTAGTCATAGAAATCCACCTTAGCGGTGGGTTGTCGATACAGGCAAATCATGGTGAGGGACATTTCCTCAGATAGTTTGATTTCCACAGCAACACAATCAAATTAAATTAGCTGGGAGTGCAATCTCCCTACAAGTAAAGGTATCCCTCACATAAAGCAGCACACCCCCTCCTTTTCCCTTCAGTCTGTCCTTCCTAACCACATTATAATCCTGACATAGATACAAGAGTGGATGGTGACGACTGTTTTAGCCAAGATTCAGATATTCCCAAACAGTCAATATTGGATTCAAGGAGGAGATGTTCTAGTTGTTCATGTTTATTGCAGATGCTGCGGAAATTTAAATGTCCACTGAATAGTCCCTTCGGCTTGCACCGAGGATCCCACACTATTTTAGCTTGATTCACTGTTCGAAACATTTTTGTGCAACGGTGTTTTTTAAATACAGGATTTCTAGGCTGTACCTCGGTGCCGTTGTTGACAGTGGAGCAGTCAAAGCTTGCTGGTGTTTTTCATTAGTTTTTGCTGGAGCTTGCAGGCTACAATTTCAAAGAGAGTGGGCTGGTGGGTTGAAGGGGAATCACGATCTGTGTGTGAGGGCTGGTGTAATTTCAGCTCTACAGAGAAGGGCTTGCTAAATTTGGCACAATTGCCTGAGAGGTGTAGACTTTACGGGACAATGTGAGGGTCAGCTGGGCCAGCACACCCACCAGCAATCACTTTCCTAAAAGTGTCTGCTCACCTTGCTGGAACACACACACACACACACACACACACACACACACACACACACACACACACACACACACACACACACACACACACACACACACACACACACACACACACACACACACACACACACACACACACACACACACACACACACACACACACACACACACACACACACACACACACACACACACACACACACACACACACACACACACACACACACACACACACACACACCTAAGGGTTCACCTGGTTCTTGACATTTAAATCCTCAGCACTTTTAGATTATAGGACAATCATGTCATTACATGAGTGCAGAAATAACTTTGCATAATTTGGTTTCATTAGCATCACACTATCTTCTACAACTGGAGGAGATGTTGTTGACAAACACTAAGGAGGAATTTACTGCAGCATCTGCTCTCTTGTTAAGATGTTCCCTGATATGAAAGCTAAATATTGCTTACATTTCCCATACCACTCCAGGAGACAATAACCCAGTTGACATACTTTAAACCTAAAAAAGCAAATAAAAAATATTGAGGAATATTGAGTGTCCTTGGGGATATGTATTTATTTACTTAGTTTATATTCTGTGGTGTCAGCACTCCACGCTGCCGCCTGAGGCACTAAATAGGTTAAATGAAGATTTGTTTACATACAGTAAGTGCCTTAAAGGTATATTTATCAGACAAACCAATGTTTGAGGAAGCAGTTGAGCTTGGGTTTCTGAAACAGGCTGACATGAAACTGTAGACTATCTTGTCGGGTTAAGAGCTAAGAATAGGTCCCCCTCTCTCTCCTCTCCAGATAAAAATAATGACCTCCTCTTTTTAATAAGCTCTGCCATAATAAATGTAAAATAATCTCTCTTTCCTCCTCCTCCATCTCCCCATGCCTCCTTTTCTCTGCATGTCTCACTCTGCTCTCAGATATAATGGCACAAGTATTTTCAGCACTGTGGTGAAACGTGGATGGATGATGAAGACAATTCCCTCGCTGACTGCTCATACTCCTTCATCAGCTATCCCTCCCTCCCTGTAATGTAATGTGATTCTTTATTGCTCTCTGTAGGGACATTTCCTTTTTTACTTTCTTCATCCTTCACCAGCAGCAGAGCAGGTTGGAAATTGGTGTCGTGTTCAAGTGTCGTGACATTTCAGCAGGGATAATCCTTGCTGGTTCTCCTGTTGGTAAGTGGTCTAGTCCAGTTGGAGCTAGTTTACACTACATCAGTGGTTCTCAAACTTGTTCTGTCATTCCCCACTTTGAACAGGTGGGCCTTTTCATTCCCCACCTGTTCCTCATCGCTCCAATAAAATGGTTGGCCAAGCTTAAAATTGTCCAATGTATCGTTCTATAACGGGGGTCTCCCACCTTTTTGAGGATGAGAGCTACTTTCAAAAAATAAAACAAGTCGTGAGCTACTTTTACTCCTCTTTTTTGTTTTTTTGCAGTGTATATATTTAGCACATTTTAACATTATTATATGCTTACCTTTAACCTTTGTGTGTTGTTTGAGTCTGTGGGACCCGTTTTCAGTGTTTACTAAAAGAAAATGTAGCAATTTAATTATTTTAACCTGCTTTATTTGGTGGTGGACGGCACATCCTCTAGGGTCCGGGGGCATGCACCCCCAGGAAGATTTTATTTCAAATGTTGAAGTTAAATCCATCAATCTGGTGCACTTTGAGCTAGGGCTGCTAAATTAATCGTATTTTAATCGCAATTACGTTTTTGGCTTGCAACGATTATGAAAACAACATAATCGAAATAAAACGATTTTATTTATTTTTTAAATAGGTTTTTCAGTTGAATTATACTTAAAGTTCAGGGTAATCAACTGTTAAAAACATACTTTTCAAATTATTTTCTTCAATAAATTGATGTTTTAAAAGTAAATGGTTAATCGTTTTTCATAATCGTGATATCAATTATTACATAGCAAAAATACATCTCTTGAGATGATAATGGTGCATACTCTGGACTTTTTTGATACACTTAGATTTGGTGTGAAATATTAGGTAATCCATCCTCAATATGGGCTTTGAACAAAACCCTAAAACAAAACCTACTCAAAAACATCTATTTTATGGAACGGCTAACAAGAAATATGTCAAGGGCCCCTACACTACACTACTTTTTTTCTAAACAAAATATACTTATTTTATATAGCACATTGTATTTTTACACTATGTGCTGAGAACAAAACAGAAGTTGCATCCACAAACGAACATTTCATTTAAAACCTCTAAAAATTACGAATTCCTTAATGGCTTTTATTGATTAACTATAGTAGCCAGAAAGGTTGGTAATAATTAACAATATATTGTGCTGCATAAGCTATGTCTTTCTATTTCAAATAATCACTACTGATTTATATAAATATAGTGAAGTAAAAAGTATTAAACTTCTGTAAATGAAGTAGAGTGTAAGAAGAACAAAGCTATCGTGAATAGAAACATGCTAATACAAAAGTACCAAATAAGCAAAGATGTAGTCAAGTACTTGAGTAAATAAACACATAGATAATTGACACCATTGTGTTGTGGTTACTAACTTTTGCTAATACCTTCTTTGACCACACAGTCCTGGAGATCTCCCATCACACATACTGTAGCTCATCAGCTACAAATACATTCATTATTGAATAAGTGCGGTAAGAGGCCAGACTCTGGTCTGTGGTCCTCCTGCTGCTCCGGGTGCACAGCAGAACGGAGAGAGTTTGCTATGGAAAGTTCACCCTGACGGAGAAGTGATGAGCAGTCTGGCTGCTTGCTGATGGATGGAGGACACTACTCTGATTGCCTTGCCCTGCCAAACATAAATACCATCTCTTAATTCTCCTCTTCCAGACAGCCTGACAGCACCAAGGTTTATTGAGAGTGATGTCAGGCTGGCTAGGCCACAGCCAGCATTGAAATGTACACGACTCTGCTATAAAAATGTTGTTCAAGTCCTTTATTTATTCATTAATTTAGTTTATTTTACTATATTAGCATAGCATAGCGCTGGTATTTAACAATTTGTCAACACATTGTCACCTGATTATCTGATGACCTCTATGGACTCTTGAAACTCTAACTCCTGTTTACAGTTTGTTTGGTGTTTGTTTAGGATCTCCTTGAAAACGACATGATTCCTATTTTCATTTTATCCTGGGATAATACATTTCTAAAATAGAGTGAGATAAAAAAAAGAAAGGTATTATATGCTTATATGGTATCATCATGTTATTAAGCTCAAGTGAGTGACCGACCACATTTTGTAACACATAAAGAAAGTACACATACAGTAAAGTATTTATAGTGCAATTATCTAAAAGACAAATGGAAGCAATTGGAAGATTATGTCCGTACAGTGGTGCTGAAACGGATCACCGACTTACTGTAACTGATGAACCCCTCCTAACAGGACTGGCAGCAGGTCAATGTCTTGCCCTGACTCAGGTGGTTCACTTTCAGGGTGTCACTGATACACTTCACCCTTCAGCAGGGGTGTCTTAACTGCCATAGCACCTCTGTGTCGCCCGTCAATGTCAGCCAGAAGGACAAACAGCGGTCACCTGAACATCAGATATCAACCGTTTTGTAATTCAATCTAAATAGAGTCATTGCAAGCCAAGTATCCATGTCATTTGTTTGTTAGGTGGTCGTTAGAAACGTAATGTTATTATGGACCGGGAGGAGACGTAAACTAATCCATCGGGCTACTGAGGGACTCATTATTTTGTAATCCTAACTGTGGAAATCCATAGGGCTATTGGGCCCATAACGTCATGAATATCTGTTAACATGCGTATAACTTTATATCACCCGTGATTAACCTATATTCTTTATTTTCAAGTCTTTAGATTCTGAAGCGAATAGGAAAAGACAAATAATCGACTTAAGAATCGAATACAAAATGTTTTTTACTGAGTTACTCAGAAAACATGTGTAAAACTTGGTTGTTCGTTCAACTGATAGAGAGAAATTCAGAGATTTATAAGGATTCAAACATATCCTGAACTGGCCTCCTTGATCCTACACAGGTATGTGATATCTCTATTGTATTTGTGAAATACATGGTGAGCATGATTAAACTTCAATAAATTAATTTATTTTGGTTAAAATGTACTTTGTTTCACTATTAGCACATTACAGTTATTCAGTGTGCATAACTACAAATATAAACTTTTGCTTAGTGCATGGGGCATTCTGCATAGTGTTATTTTTATGTACATTATGTTTTAATACATTTTTAAAGAAATGCATGATGCACTACAAATACTCGGGCTAGGTAGATCACAATCTTTACATCTTGAGGTGTAGCTCATAGAAACATAACACAGTTTTTCCATTGGGGCCACTGAACTCAACACACGATGAATGTACCTTGCGGTCGCTTTAATCAGATGTAATGTTATCACAACATCCTCTAAAGCAGGGGTGTCAAACTCAATTTCATCTCGGGCCACATTAGCATCATGGTTGCACTCAAAGGGCCAGTTTTATATATATATTTGGCACCCCAGGCCTTGAGTTTGACACCCCTGCTCTAAAGCTTTCCATTCACAGAGTGATTTACAGCCACAGCTAACTCTTCTGAATGAGTGAATTGACTTTGTTCGACTGGTTGTGTCGGTCTGTCTACGGCTCACTCCATTACAAATCTACATGACTAATTCATGGTCCCGGGACAGGGGACACCGGCTCCTCAAGATCCATTTACACCCTCATCTCCTCACGACTCTGCCCGGATTCCACTACACTTCTTCACTTCTCCCTCACCTCCACCCTGTCCTCCCTTATCCCCTCATCTCTTATTCATCCGGAGGTGGAGTACTGTATAAGGAGCAGTCCTGCGGATATACAGACTTAGAGACAAGTTGAGTGGACAAATAGAGGAACAAACTGCACTTTGGGTGGAAGGCGAAGGAGATAGAAAGAGTGAAATAGGGGATGTGTTACTATCTATTTTGGCTTTTCAACTGTTATTTTGCAGGAGTTTAGACAGATAGCATAATTTCACTGGCTTTCGAGCACAGGTAACTTTTGTGTGGGATCAGATATATCTTTTTCAACCCTGTGTGTGTGTGTGTGTGTGTGTGTGTGTGTGTGTGTGTGTGTGTGTGTGTGTGTGTGTGTGTGTGTGTGTGTGTGTGTGTGTGTGTGTGTGTGTGTGTGTGTGTGTGTGTGTGTGTGAGTTTGTAAACCACATTATTCACAGTAGATAAAGAGTCCTTCAACTTCTCACCTCAAACTATAAAACACATGGTGCAAGGAGAAAGATTAAGGAAGGATTTTCAGGCGGAAGGGACAGAACGTCCTGGTGTACCGTGTACCACAATATCTCCCCTGGCACCTATCTAGTGGACAGGAGCAATATAAGCTTGTGTTTGCTTTTAGCTGGCTGTATGTCTTTTTCACACAAGTCCTAAATAAACATTGCTTATCTGTCAAAGGTGGGAAGAAGGGGATATTCTCCAAACATTTGATAGCAATTAAGAGAAGTTGAAAAAGGGACAAAACTGCTTGTAGGCGTGCATCTCTTTGATGCTGTCACAACCAAAACATCATAAGCAATATTAGCAAAAGTTGTTCACGTTTGTGTATCCTCACCCACCGTACCCATGCTTTATCCAGCAAAGAGGATACATGTAAATGTGCCTTTGGAAATTGCTGTCAATAAAGGTAGTACATCATTTTGTATTTAGAGTCTTTTCTAATCTTCACACAGCATTTGTGTGATATAGTAGCAGAATAATGTTGAGATTTCTCTACACTGTGATACCCTAAAGCCTGGAATACTTTACAATCTTCACATGCCTTTTGTATACTCTTTTCTTTTACATATTTTTTGAATTGATTGTAATTAAATGGAAGGAATTCAAGCATGTGTCAGTCCATGTGTCCCAGTGGTGGGAGGATGAAGTAATAATCAGCTCGGCTGTTAAAAACAAGGTTAATGAATGACTGATGGAAGAAGCGTGAGGGTGGAATATGCAGAGGACATATAATCCTACACACAGCGCACCCAACATGTAAACACACACACACACACACACACACACACACACACACACACACACACACACACACACACACACACACACACACACACACACACACACACACACACACACACACACACACACACACACACACACACACACACACACACACACACACACACACACACACACACACACACACACACACACACACACACACACACAGCATGCCACTGCTAATTTAGCATGTGCATCAGAGCCGTCAGAAATAACGACACGCCTGAGGAAAACTTGCCTGCCAAGGTTATTGGCAAATGGTCACAAGTTTGACACACACACGCACACACACACACACACACACACACACACACACACACACACACACACACACACACACACACACACACACACACACACACACACACACACACACACACACACACACACACACACACACACACACACACACACACACACACACACACACACACACACACACACACACACACACACACACACACACACACACACACACACACACAAACACACACACTCACTGTGGTCTGGAGATAGGGATGGGAAACCTTGAGTAAATCAATTACAAGGTTCAGTGTCAAGTTGAAGGTCACGAGGAGGGCACCATAACAATATCCCAGTGACAGCCTGTGAATAGCTGCCAGCACTAAATCAGCTGTCTGCACGGGCAGATAGAGCGGACACTTGTGGAGCAGGCAAATGAGTCCTGAGAGGACAAGATGCGGACTGAGCAGATGTCCTTGTTTGTTTGGCGGAAGAAATACTATCCCATGCGCTGTAATAGGAAAAACAACCTGACATTAATATGGCACTCTGCGCTTATCAGAAGCACCAGCAGTACGGTCATCCACCATCACTCTTTATCTCTTTCTGACTTGTTCCCTCTCTGCTTTAGTTTCTCTCGCTCTACCTCTCACAGCTTCTATATTTATATACCCAGCAGAGCCGCTGTTGTCCGGCAGATCCAGATTTAGTGCCCTTGAGCTTGACAGCGAACTGCAATCAGCTCCACACTCCCCAGTGCCAGGAGCCATAGTAAATACAAACACTAGGCCTTTTATGGTTCCCATTGTCCTTTCATGGAATAGTTTGTCATTTTGATTAATATGCTTATTTGCTCTTTTGCCAACTTAGACTATAGATCGATGTAACTCCTTTATGTCTCTATTCCATTACAATAAAAATAGAGTCAGATCTGCACTCTACACTATGCACTATAGAGCCAAAAGTATTCGGATACTCTTTCCACATAATTGTGTTTACTTTTGGCGAGATGTTCAATGACTATCGACAGCTTACTGTTTCTCTGCATCTGCTCCATTTAAGTAAATCCCAAATGGTTTGATCTGAGCTATTATGGTGAAGACATCCTGAAAGTTATTTTTGATATTTATAAATCATAAATGGGACCAGACGTGATAGAGAGTGATGGATATGTTAAGTAACATTAAGCCTTTCTCTATTTCCCTTATCAGCTATTTCAAATAGTGCTTATCTCCTCTACATGGTCTAAATATCTCTGTTTTTGTCTTAAACAGATTTTCTTTGCTATTGTTCTTCTCTTCCATCCCGACTCAGCTCAGAACTGACTGCACTGTGCTGCACTTTGGAACTATCCGAGGTGCTGAATCTTGCTTCCTTTCTGTCTCCATCTGTATTTTCTTTTCTTCCTCAGCTCATGTTGTATTCATTGTTGGTCAAAAGAAGTGCATTCCGCTTTGCATTTTTCTTTCCTTTCACTTTTCTATGTGTATGCTTTTTCTTTCATTGCTTCCTTTGAAGATACATGTTTTAATCTATGGTTTTAATGCTATGTAGTTTTCTGTAAAGCTGTCATTAGTGCTTATTCTCTTTGCCTTATGATAACACTTTCTTTCTATCCCTCTTTATTTCTTGCTGACCACTTAAATCCTAAACAAACCCATTCCCCTTTTTCTGGCTTATATGTCCTTAATTATGCTGGAGGGGGATAAGACACACGTATGACTAAAGGGAATATTGCATTTTAGTGATGCATTGTGGTCTGATGCCCTCATATCAAAGCTTCCAGCCACCCGTGTGCTTAAAAAGGGTATAACTGACTACATCCTCATTGCAGGCTTGAATTTAAACTCCTTGTTTTCTGTTTCTTCATGAGCAGAGACAACATGACAGACTTATGTCAATCCTGCACCACATGCAAATCTCAGTTGGATGCAGCTAATGTATTCAAGCTTATTGATTCGTTTGCCAACTCTAAGCTGTAGACAGCGAGAGCGTTACCAATTCCCAGAAAAACTGTTTACTTTCTTTGAAAAAGGGATCAATTAGAAAGAACTGCAAAGGCCTCCAGGCTCCACTGCACTGCCCTGATTTGCAACAAAGATAATAAGATGGCATAAATTAGGACCATAAATGATGGAAACGTGATGTGGAAAGGAAATGGCAAACTCTTCTGGAGTTCAATTATCTGGCAACCATCTAAGTTTTGATAAACTAGCTAATGTTATCGTTCCAACTGGGGGATTAGGATTTGTTTTTTTAATTGGAAAATGATGAGAATAAGTCACTGTTCATGCAATATCACGTGGACATGTCAATTATTTAACTCACAATGCCTTAAAAGCATAGTATATATCTACAGTTGCAAGAAAAAGTATGTGAACCCTTTGGATTCTCCACACATAGCGTTGTGTGTTCCTTCCAAACAACTCAACTTTGGTTTCATCTGTCCACAGAATATTTTGCCAGTAGTGCTGTGGAACATCCAGGTGCTCTTTTGCAAACTTCAAACGTGCAGCAATGTTTTTTCTGGACAGCAGTGGCTTCCTCCGTGGTGTCCTCCCATGAACTCCATTCTTGTTCAGTGTTTTACGTATCGTAGATTCGTCAACAGAGATGTTGGCATGTGCCAGAGATTTCTTTAAGTCTCTAGCTGACACTCTAGGATTCTTCTTCACCTCATTGAGCATTCTGCGCTGTGCTCTTGCAGTCATCTTTACAGGACGGCCACTCCTAGGGAGAGTAGCAACAGTGCTGAACTTTCTCCATTTATAGACAACTTGTCTTACCGTGGACTGATGAACATCAAGGCTTTTAGAGATACTTTTGTAACCCTTTCCAGCTTTATGCAAGTCAACAATTCTTAATCGTAGGTCTTCTGAGAGCTCTTCTGTGCGAGGCATGGCTCACATCTGGCAATGCTTCTTAAGAATAGCAAATTCAAAACTGGTGTGTATTTTTTATAGGGCAGGGCAGCTTTAACAACACCTCCAATCTCGTCTCATTGATTGGACTCCAGGTTGGCTGACTCCTGACTCCAAGTAGCTCTTGAAGAAGTCTTTAGCCTAGGGGTTCACCCTGCACTGTGAATGTTTACATGGTGTGTTCAATAAAAACATGAAAACATATCATTGTTTGTGTGGTATTAGTTTAAGCAGACTGTGTGTGTCTATTGTTGTGACTTAGATGAAGATCAGAACACATTTTATGACCAACTTATGCAGAAATCCAGGTAATTCCAAAGGGTTCACATACTTTTTCTTGCAACTGTATATGTAATGTTCCCTTGCTTTTTTTCAAATTAATAAGTATAATATGAGGATGAGTGACTCCGGAGTGCTTGCATATCTCTCTCCCCCCTCCTTTCTCTCTCTCTCTCTCTCTCTCTCTCTTTCTGTGACAGGCGTCAAAAATACCACAAAGGGAGCGCGAATCAGCAGCTTTCCACGTAGCCACATTTGCCTGTCCACCGTACCGAGAATCCTAAAGAAAAGTAATATTTTCTCCGGACAGAGACCCACATCACCAAGGTGACGGTGGAAAGAGCGTGTTTTTTTCTACTCTGCTGGTCCAAAGTGACCGAAGCCGGACTGATTCGACTTTACATGCCTGAGAAAAGATACAAGTCGTTCACCTTCTCTGCGAGACACACAGACTCAGACCTGCTTTGAGACTAAAATGAGGAAGAATATGTGGATATTTCACAGGGTCGACAATTCAAAGTGTTTTTTTTTCATTTGGAATCAGTGTTTGTATTACGCAGCGGTGGCGTGTTTGTTGTTTTCCACTGTCAGGACGGATGTCGCTTGCCCAGAGGACTGCATCTGTGCCAGAGACTCCGGGACAGTGACCTGCCGTGACGGGAAGGACACCGAGGTACCAGGAGATATACCGGAGTGGACGTCCACCTTGATACTCAAGGGGAGAAACATTTCAACTTTGCAGCGTGGTGCGTTCATGAGCAACGGGACGGAGACGGAGTTGACGACACTCTCGCTCTCCTATAACGGGATACGGGTTATTGAACATTACGCATTCCTGGGACTTCCTCGATTGCATTTGCTGGATCTTAGCCACAACTCGCTGGAGTTTATTTCAGCCCGGGCTTTCCACGGGTTACTGGAGCTGCGCTCTCTTTACCTAAATCACTCGCTTTTACCTCCAGCCACGGAGCAGCTCTCAAATGCACTCAGCAAACAAAGTTTGCCCAACCTCCACCGACTGGAGTTGGCGGGAAACATGCTAAAGCATATTCCCCAAATTCGGTTAGATATGCATAATCTCCACGCTTTAGTGCTGATAAACAACTCAATAGAGAGCATAGGAGGGGACAATGTAACTACGTTGTACCAGCAAAGGCGAATTCGCTTCTACTTATCTTTAAACCCATTTCGGTGCAACTGTGAGATGGAGGCGTTTTACTACTGGTTGAAGAACTCTTCCCAGTGCCCGGATGCAGGGCGGCTCGTGTGCAGCGAGCCGGAGTCCAGGAGGGGGGTCCCTGTGGAGAAGCTCAGGGAGGAGGACTTGGATTGTATGAACGAGAACCTGGAGGCGGTTTCTTACGTGTTTCTCGGTTTGGTGTTGGCTCTGATCGGGGTGGTGTTTCTCATGGTGCTCTATCTAAACCGGAGAGGCATCAAAAGGTGGCTCAACAACATCAGAGATGCGTGCAGGGACCAGATGGAGGTCTACCACTACCGGTACGAGCAGGACTCAGACCCGAGACTGTCCAATGTGGCTGTTTAACCATCAGAAACATATAAAAAAGACTGGGGAGATTCCCTGGCAGTGCCATGTCACGGTCAAAATCAATAGTTTTTACAATCACTTTCATAATTCTCAGCAGCTGGCCAATTAACTGCATGCATATTCCTCTCACATTGGGATATGCACAGAGCCAAACACAGATACATGACTGTAAAGAGACTATTACGCGTTCATCTTACACAACTGAATACTTAAAACTTCCAAGTACTGTTGTACATATTGTATCTTGAGAGGATTGTGTTAACTTGCCCAATCTAAAGCAGCTTATCCAACTCAGTATTATGTATCTTATTAACCAAGTGACAATATACAGTAGAGTACATATATATAATTTCAGTTGTATTAATGCTGGAACGAAACGGTGAATCAATGTCATTACTGAAAACTGTAGCTGTTGCAAAGTTATGGCCTACATTCAGGACACCCCAGAGAGAACAAGGTTGTTTCTAATCTACCGAGAGTGCATATTGCAAAGTGCTGAGAGAGACGGGCAGGTAAAATGAGGCAAGGAAGCTGGTAAATGCCATGTTCCCACAAGCAGGCAATGCTAGAGTTAACTGTCATATTTCATCATGGAGAACACAGGATATGTTACCAACCTTGTCTTTCCAAACCACCTCTGACCTCTGAAAATAACGTTTATCATTTGACACCAGGTCAGTTTATCAGTTAAAGGGCAAAAGAGACAGAGTCTAACCATGCATGTGATTGTTGTAGGCATAGAAAACCAAACAAAACATTAATAAAAGGTCAAATAAAAATGGTGAGTTAGCAGTGTTCTTTACGTCACAACATTTTATCATCACTGTCAGGAAATGTTGACTTCATGCAGCACTGTGCCAGATAATAAACAAAGGAAGTGTTTCCCTATTTGTATTTAATCAAAAACATATTTTAAAAAAACGAATTAGCTCCATGTAGGCTTGAATGAGTGCACCTGCTCCATGTGAACATTTGAGTGAGTGTCACTGAACTACAGTAAGATGTCACATTGTCAGCCCCTCGTGGCTCTCCAAAAAAGGTCTGGACTTTCACATCTGTTTTATTTTTAAAGCATCAAAGAGTGCAGGGCTGGCAGAGGTCTGCGCGGGGAGATATAGCCTGACAGAAAGGCATGGCAGTGTTAATCAAATCAGCCCAGCTGTGACGAATAAACCTTGGGAAATCACGATCGACCTGTGAAGTCAGTGTCTCTCTGCAGCCCGGAGCTTATCAAGCCTCCTAACTCAAGGTCTGCACTCTGTACTACAATCACAGGGATTTCTGAACCACGGGTCATACAGGAAAATCTGCACAACAGCAGGAGATAGGAATATGTGTGTGAGGATATCAATTAAAGTCATGTGAAAACCATGTCAGGCAAAGAACAGATGAAGGTAAAAAGCAACACAGATGTCTTCGTGAAACCATCAGGGATTTTGATCATTTCATCATTTGTTTCATAAACAGGTTATAGTTTGCATTTTTTCCTATTTAACCTCATATCAGTGGCAGAGGGCAGAAAATGCTTGAAAAAAAAATGTGTGTATAAATAAGCGACCGGCAACACTATCAGGAATCAATGTGATTTCACCTGCTTTCCCTTAAACATGTAAATATAAGATAATTGCTGCAGATTTAAAACATTTGTTTTGTCATTATTTATTAGATACTTCTGAAACACGGGCTACTAGAGAGATAGATAATTTTCTCTTCCAATTCCACAAGGTCAGCAGTGCAGGAGCTGCCTTTCCATAATGATGTCACTGAGATGTGAGACATTGTGACTTACATGTCAGGTGCCATGGCAGTGTCCTGGGCATGTCATGTTGTATATGGAGACTGAAGAGACAAGCTTCATTGTTAGGAAAGCATTGTTCAAAGATTAAAGCATGTTGACTTGACTCATGTTGACATCATACACTCATGTTGACATCATACACTTTCATGTGCATAATGATTGAGATATATTTTCAACAAGGCTCTTTACAGTAGCAACAATACATCCATCATAAAGGAACAAAACAGCCAAACATCAAATAAATTACACTCATGACAATGATATGTTGTGTGTGTGTGTGTGTGTGTGTGTGTGTGTGTGTGTGTGTGTGTGTGTGTGTGTGTGTGTGTGTGTGTGTGTGTGTGTGTGTGTGTGTGTGTGTGTGTGTGTGTGTGTGTGTGTGTGTGTGTGTGTGTGTGTGTGTGTGTGTGTGTGTGTACTGTTAGCATGTCATACCCAGTCTACACCTACACAGCTTTATAGGACACAGAGCTCAGAGCTAAATGTCAACATCAGCATGCTCACAGTGAAAATGCCGTCATGCTGATATTTAGCATGTATAATGTCTATGATGATCACCATCTTACTTGTCATCATCTCTTGAGCAATGTTCTGCCATATGTTTAATAAAATAGCTAATATCTAATGATATCTTCATCCTGCCTTTGCTGACACATTCTCTCTTTGGCTGATATGTTGTATTTTTCTCCTCAGTCATCAGCTTTTTTCCATTTTTAATGGATTCTTGAACACAAATAAAGAGTTAGCGGGAATACAGTAAACTGAATTTGCATGTTCAAAGTATTCAGGCATTCTCCATACTGTATATTTGACCTCTTATTGCTGTATTTATTTTCTCCTCTGCTATTTTGCCACATTCTCCTTACAAATACCATGCTTCCCAAAGACTTCCTTTCTGCCTTACACGGCCCACCCCCGCTCTCTGTCTATTTCCCACTCTCGCTCCCCTTCATCCGGGTAAATGACTTTATCCAGTTGAGTGACTTTGTAAAGGATGCGTGGAGTGGACAGGGTTTAAGCTGAGCACAGTAAAAAGGAAGAAAGAAAAAAGACAGATAAAGGACAGGGAAGTAGAGAAAAGATTCATTAGAGTTCTTTAGTCCAGGCACTGAATGTCCTTGACTTATGTAAAGCTATGACTAACCCTCTCCTTTCTTATATGAATGTCTGGGAGGCAAAAGCTCAACTGCAAACGATGGGACACGTCTAAAATGAATGTGAAAATCAACTATAAACCGCTGCTGCTATCAGAGGACGCAATCATATCTGAGTTTCTGAACTTCCAGCAACTTTTTAAATGACCTCTGTCTCTCCTCTGTAGGAACACTCACTCTGATGTCTCATAGCCCATCAACCACTGATTGAGTATGCATCAAGCTGAAAGGAAAGGTTGTGACTTATGGAAGGGAGTCTGCCAGTTTACAGTCTGCTGATTACTGGTTATTGATTGCTGGACGTGCCTCTGCTGCCTTGTGAAGATACATGAAGGGGTTTGTTATCGCAGGAGAGGAGAACGAGACGTGTTTCTGAGGACGGGGACGGGGGTTGAGAGTAAAATCTGTCCTGTTAGATTCTACTGAGGATAAATTGTCTATGACGTTAAAGAGTAGAAGAGGGTTCATGTTTCAAATAATTATTTTATTGGTAAAACTTTATGAGATGAGAACAGTCCAATGAAACGGAACTGTGTGCTAATGTTTGTATTGGGCAAAGTGACCTCAGAGCAATGGGATTTTATATTTCTCTTTTTATCCAATCTCTGTCCCACGCAAAACCAGTAGCCAGAAATTCCCCCTGCATCTGAAAGGTTAACTTTTTACTCCACTTCAAAAGACAAATCTTTCACACACGTTCCCATCGACTACAAATGCATTGCATTTTTTATTCAGTACTAATGTTTACATACAGAACAGGACAGCAGCTGTTAGTAATAAAAAAGGCGACCAATGGAAGAAACTTTGTGATGCAAAATCTAAATTATTAAACAGTATGTTTTACTCCTCCTCTGCCCTGGGTGTGCAAACTGATATTAGAATTTGTTATATATACATGGAAAAATATTGGCCAGTATTTTCTCTAAAATCAGCACATCATTCAAACAAACAAGTCTGATTCTGATCCAGATAGATTTGTATTAAAGGGAACATTTGCCACCTTTTACGTTGGTGTCTAAACATTGTTGATTGTTGATGGTTAATTGAAAGTTGGCACTGAATAATACAAATAAATGTTCAATGTGAAGTATCAAATAAATACAGATATTGTATAGCTATCGGTATTGAGACATTTCAAAACATTAGCCAGCCCTATGTTCATTTGTATATCAATACATGTTTCACATAGCACAGATTATGTAATAAAAGATTACAATGCATTCTGGGTAAATATGCTCCTTTACAGTCTGCCATTGCTCACTTCCTCCCTCAGCCCTTGAAGGCTTGAACTCACAACAAATCTCTTGAGATCAGACATTAGATTTGAGAGGATTGGATTTAAGATGGTGACGGGGACTCCCCCAAGAGCAAGTCAACAATGTGTTTTTAAACACAAACATCAATGAATAAGTGTCACTAAAATGTTTACTTTGAATTCATTTTTAATTAAAGTCTGTTCAAGGCTCATTATTAGTTTGCACCCCCACAAATTCCCTTTCATTTTGAATTGTCAGAATGCAGGCCTGGGATTCCCTACATGCTCTTATGAGATTAATTAAGCTTTAACTTGAACAGTTAACATTTTGTTTGTTTGTTTGTTTGTTACAGGGAAGGTCATTACCCTGCATTCAGTGGTAATGCCATCATAATTGGAGCTCATTAGAGCGACTCCCAGGAGTCACACAGGCAGGAATCATTTGTCTGGGGTCACTATGACCTCGCTGATAATAAATGCACCCTCTGGGAAAAGTATACTTTTGGCATGTCATCATAATATTGTGTTGGCTTATGCTTCTAAAATACACACACAGTAAGATAAGAAAAGTAAGAAGTCCAGCATTGTATGATTAAAGTTAGGATAAGAAAGATACTTATTAAATAATGCATCAATCCCATTTTTCGCCTGCACTCCTCCAGTCAATACTTTATTTTCTGTCTACTCTGCAGTGCAATAACTAACCATGGGAACCAAAGTGGTGAACTCTGTCTGGCCTTTAAGCTCAAAGGTCATGTGGGCTTTGATCAGCACCACATCAGGGTCTAAAGAGGTCGACTGCAGTGCAGGCTGGTTTATTACTTTATTCATCCTGTACTGTGGATAAACACAGTTAGCTGGTCGATCAGCCTCTGACCAGCAGAACTGGATCTGTTCTAACAAGCAGTACAGGTGCCTCAGATCTATACACTAATTAAACCTTTGACTTTCCTGTCAATGTCTAAGCAGTCAATATATGGAATGATTCCACGAGAGAGAGAGAGAGAGAGAGAGAGAGAGAGAGAGAGAGAGAGAGAGAGAGAGAGAGAGAGAGAGAGAGCTCTGACCTTAATCTCTCACTGAAGGACAAATATGAATTCCCTTAGATTTCACACGCTAATTTCAATCAAGTTACGTTGCAGCGAGGCCACAGGTGCGTTTGGATTAGATAATTCGGTTAACATGCATCACAAATACCCCTCACATCCCAGGTTATGGGAATGATTGGAACTGTGACACTTATGCTAAATATATAATCCAGGCACCATGGCCGTTATCATACAGAGAACTAAGAAATCACATAAAGGTCAATCATTGGTGCTTTGCGCCAAAAGATCAGAGACAAACTGGCTGACGCCCTTATGGATAGTTTGAACATCTTCAAACTAAGTTTTTGTCCACTAAATATTGAATCCAAGCAGCTGCCTCGCTGCTGAGAGTAAGTCATTAAGATTTTAATGGATGGCCTGTCCTCTCAAGGACAAGTAGGAAATATAACCAGCAATCACTCCATCAATGTTTAAATGAATAATTACATGTAAAAGTTGTACATTTATTATGCCATGCCCGGCAGCACATTTTAATAACAGATAAACCCACACGTTCTTTGCCTCAGTTTAAACCTGCATGATATCTTGAATTCTGTGGTGAAGATACGAGAAAAAATGACATGCAGATGTTTAATCTCTAGCCAAAAATATAAATGTTTGTATGTTTTGGCTGCTATTTATCTGAAGTTAACAGTCAGTACTCACTGCATTAAAATGCTTGTTTTCTATTAGATGTACACACTAGGTCCATATAAGACAAACTGCTCTACATTTCCTACTTAGATTGTAAGTCATTTTCTCTATTATACTTGATAAAGTAGAACAAAATCAGTAACGTGGTTCTAGAAGAACAAAGCATTTCAGTTCCTTATGACAATAATTCAGCCTAAATACTAACTGTTTAGTGTTCATTTAATCTCCTCCTCATCAAAAACACCACTGCTGTAGCTCTGCTAATTAGCTGCCAGCACACTGAGTGTGTGATGGGCTGTTTCTCATTGAAATGGCTGTGAAAATAAATTGCTGTCTCAGCATTTGAATATTTCATGCTCTCCTTCGCTGGAGAGAAGTGTCTGATGGTAACATTGGTCCGTTACCTCAGAGAGAACAGCATCTGCTCTGAAAACCTGTCACTTTTGGAGCATTCAAAGAGCTCTTTCCTCTCAGTGCACAACTCCAATCCAACTAACTACATCCTGAATTTAAACATGCATCAACACCACATTACAGTCAGTTACTTTAAGTGTACCCTTAACTTTATACATTTGTATTTGATCAGTATTCACAAATAAAGTCCCATTAAGTAGCAAGTGTAATGTGTTTAACAAGCTCTCATAACATATCTGATAGCTTCCTAATGCTAAACTGATATACCATTAAGGTCAGTGAGCTTTTGGTTACTTTGTCCAAAGTGCATTTCAGTGAACAGTGAACACTAACTTTTTCTTTGACTATGAAAATCCGCAAACTACTACCTTCATGTGGCCATATGGCTATACTGCAGCTGGACAGATTAACTGGAATGTGATTTTGGCCAGACACTACAGGCAAAAAACATATTTTTACATGCACTAGTCAATTATTAGAGTTCGGCTTACTTTGCTTAACATGTCTGCTATTGCTGTTAGAAAAATTGGAATTACAGGGTTGAGGTATCAATGTAATAAAAGGAATACAGTCTAAATATACACTGAATTTACAATATATATTTAGGCCAAGAACAGCAGTGTTTTATCAGGCAAAGATTAGCTATCCCCACACTATAAAAAACATGGAGGTAGAATTGCAAGATGCAGGAGTTGCTTTCAAGGGGAGTAGGAGTAGATTGGCAGGTGAAGAGTGAGGTGGAGCTGATGCTGCTGAGAGCATCTGTCCCCAGACTGACTGTCCCCAGTGAAACTTAATATAAAAATGTAATTTAATACATTTTTTATAGAATTTTTTATTTTGCACGTCAATTTCATGCAGGCAATTAAATCAGAATAGAAGTGCGATATCCATAGCTTGGAGTGAAAATAATCATAAATCAACGACAGGGTTCAAGAAATGTTGATCCGGAAGGTTATGTTCAGCCGTAAATCACTGTTACTGCAAGTTGTTAAAATACGTAACACACACAAAGGGAGTGAGTTGTGGTAAAAACACATTTTGACAATGACCACATGTTATTTTTGAAACCCCTCCTATCAAGCCATGTCTAACTGTTTCACAAAAGTCTCTATCCGTGTTCCTGAAACTTTGAATCAGCTGTTGGGTCTCTTCTCTTTGAGGACATACATTCAAAGAGGGTTTCTCGGCCTTCCCTTTTTCAGGATTCTGTATTCAAGGCTTCCATTTAATCCAAATAACCTACATAAATCAAAGGCCAGGAGAAGCTCATAACTTCCTGCTGTATATCACCATGACAGCGTATGTCACGGGTTAATTGCATTCATTTAGCCAAGGTCTGAGTTAGAATTTGAACTTGGACATGGAATACAGTTCCATAGCAGGGAACCCAAAATATAAAGACATCATCATGTATTGCCTTTTTCTTAGATGTGGTTATTTTTAGTCTTGTCTGGCAGTGTGACACTTTCATGAAATTCCCCTTGGACTTTATTACATCTTCATTTTATTATCAAAGAGGACATGTTGTCCCAAGACAGAAGGATCAAGCCTCTGAAGAGTCTTTCTAATGAGTCCCAGTTGTGAGGCAGCACTGGGGAACCATGGTTAATGACATTGTCTGTAAACAAACACTCTACTATTGAACCACTGTTGTCTAATTAATCTCTCCCCTCAGTAATTACAACGGAAGGAAAGTGGTAATGGAAACACTTTAAAGTTACATTTTGAGGAAAACCTGATACTTCAATATAGACAAACAATCAAATAGCGACCCTTCTTTAAACCCTCATAACATAAATGTTTAAAGTAACAGCCGACTGTAAACAATTGAAGAAAAATAATGTGTACATGCACTCATTGTATGTACACAGGAAGTAGTAGAAAATTGCATTCAAGCAATCCTTTTTTAATAGTTCTGAAATGATTCATCATGGTACTTACTGATCATTTTACCAATTTAGACACACATTTTGGTGAGAATTTACTTAAAAATACAATTTTAGCACCGAGTAAACAGCCTCTCCTTAAATGTATGACTTTTGATTGTGTTTTTCTGACTTTGCCTCTGATAGTTAATCTTTGCAGTTTTTATTGCGCTGCACAATAACACTGAGGTCAGCTCTTATCTGCTCTATCCTCATGGATCATGCTTGGTTCTTGGCTGGGCCTTATCAAACTTCAAAGTCATCATAATGCCTTGACACTGAATCAGCCAACTGTTATAAGTCTGTCTAAAAGTTAATTGTTAGACCTTTGTGATGAACTTGAGAAAATACTTTTCAAGGATTTATTACACTGTTGGACTTCCCAACTTTTCTTTAAAACTGTAAAGATAATTTATTGATAAGGTTTCAGTTGTACACACTGGCGGCCTCTCCCTGACCCTATTGAGCAAATCACCAGCCAGTTGTCTTTTATCCATAATAGATACCGTTTCTTAAGCATTGTTATTAAATTGTAGTGTTTCTAATAGTATTTATTTAGTGACAGTGGGCCACTAGCTGTGTTTTAAGGACCATGGCTTCATAGAGAGATTTCTGAAAAGGCTATGTATACTTTGCTTTATAAATTCAACATTGGATGGTGCATTCATTCATTGGTGGTGGTTACTTATAACATCCTTAATAGAAATCTTTCATTTCTTCTGTTTTTTTGTGAGGCATTTTTAATTTTCTGCTGCTGCACAATTACATTTTCGATGTCTTGTTGCTTCAGGCCAATCTCCAATATATTACATTACATTGCATTTAGCTGACGCTTTTATCCAAAGCGACTTACAATAAGTACATTCGACCAGGAAGACACAACCTTGAAGAAAACAGAATCATATAAGTTAGGGATGTGCATCTCCATCACTGAGGCCGATGCGATGCGCATCTCGATACGTTGCCACGATACGATACATTAACGATACATTTGAAACACCAGGCGATGCGATACGATACGATTCACCCCTGTTGCGATACAGTTCGATACGATTTGATTCAACATTATGCGATACGATGCGATTCAACACTATGCAAAAATAATGATACTTCAATATGGTACGACAGAGGATTTTTGTTTTATTCCTTATATGCAGCAAATCATACATTAACAAAAAAGTGCTTTACATATTTGGTACTGCACATCCCATCATGCCGTTTATTTTTTTACCTTTAAAAGCTCTCCAGAGTACAGTACAATTGTATAACACCTCACAGTTAAACAATGTAAGGATGCATTGCTCATGATTAACAAATAACAGCTACCATGGTGCCATGCCCATACAGCTGCCAGCCTGATGTGCTTAACACTCATAGGCTAACTCACCAGTGGGTTCTATAACAATAAAGAATATAAATAACCTTTCACAAACAGGTATTTCATAACTGCTTATAGTAAGGAAGACATTTAAATTATTATTGGCCTTCACAGGCTGCTGTAACACCACTCTCTCTGACAGAACACCTCACTGAGTGATTTAACTCATATGTCTAACTTTCAGGTTTCTCTTTTCAGCCGCAGACCCCATGTCGCCTCTTTATGTGCGTCGCTAAGTTCCTCGTACTACTTGTGTACTTTAAAGTGGCTCGGCATCGTTAACAATTTGCGAGCGATTTTTCAAGTTGACCGTCTGTAGTATATAGCGCCGCGCACATATACCATCAGGACGTTACTGATGGGGTGCGGCTGCGGAGTGATACTGTGTGTATGCAAGCCCGCATCAAGGACGGATCTATGTATCATGGCTGTAGACCTGTTAAGTAATAAAGATACCTCATACAAAGGTCTACGGATACCTTATTACTCTCCATGACCTGCGGTCAACTATATAGCATAAAGGATTATTACACCGTCTTTCTTGAACAATCCGAAGTGTTGCCAAACGTTTGATTTGTAGGTATTTTTCGGTGCGCTGTGTTTCTCTTTCTCCTCAACTTCCGTGTGGGTTGATAACTGAGACTCTCGGCCTCCGTAGTGGCGAAGCAAATATCAAAGATCGTCTCTGCTGAGCGTTGACAAGATGAGGGGATTTTATATGAATGAATCGGTTTTTTACCGATGCAAAGACACTACGCAATCGATGCATCGCGAGTTCAATCCAAACTGTAGCCGATGTGCACTCTTTCAACCGGTGCACTCGCATCTTGAACGTTTATGCCGGTGCACCGATGCGAATCGGTGAATCTTAACATCTCTAATATAAGTACATCAGGTTTCATAGAGCCAAGCATTTCAAGTGCTACTCAACTGGCTATAGATAAGCCAGTCCTTTATTAGTATATAAGTGCTCTGTTAGCAGTTCTTTGTTAGTAATTCTATCGCTCGAGGTGGAGTCGAAAGAGATGAGTTTTCAGTCTGCGCCGGAAGGTGTGTAAGCTTTCTGCGGTCCTGATTTCAATGGGGAGCTCATTCCACCATTTTGGAGCCAGGATAGCAAACCCACGTGTTTTTGCTGATGGGAACTTGGATCCCCCTCGCAGTGCGGGTGCAGCGAGTCGTTTGGCTGATGCAGACCGGAGTGCACGCGCTGGGGTGTACGGTTTAACCATGTCCTGGATGTAGGAAGGGCCAGATCCATTCGCAGTATGGTACGCAAGTACCAGTGTCTTGAAGTGAATTCTAGCAGTTACCGTAAGCCAATGAATGACACGGTGGACTCACAAGAACTCAGATGCACGATTCTTTCTTGACTTCAGAACTATCTTTTAATATAAAAAAGACTTCTCAAAGTACAAAGGTATCTAGGATCTACTAGGACACTCAAAAGTTCACTAGGCTCGACTAGGTTGCTCAAAGTTACACGAGGAAATACAGACATGGACTTAGTGTTGAGACAAGACGAACCGACAAAAGACAACAGGAGAACAGGGCTACATATACACAACAGTTAATGAGGCACAGGTGCAAACAATCCAGAACAGGAGATCACTATCAAGCTGACAAGTGACACACCACCACAGGAAGTGATGACACCTGAAACGAGAGGACAGAGTCAACATCAAAATAAAACTGCAAGGCTACCAGAATAAACACAAAACAATAAGCTCACAGACTCTAACGCTGAAACCTTACAGTACCCCCCCTCTTACGGACGGCTCCAGACGTCCCTGAAGCCTGAGACTGTTCTCTATCAAAGTCAGATATAAGGGTCTTGTCCACAATGAAGCTGCCTGGGATCCAGCACCTCTCCTCTAATCCGTACCCTACCCAGTCGACCAGGAACTGTCTACCTCTGCCCCTCTTCCTTTCAGACAGTATTTTGTCCACAGTGTATACTTGACCCCCGTCGACAATCCGGGGAGGTGGAGGGGGCGTGGAGGCGGTTACCAGTCTGCTCTCTTTAACTGGTTTCAACTTGCTGACATGAAACGTGGGGTGGACCTTGATGGACTTTGGAAGACATAAACGGACAGCAACAGGGTTAATCACTTTGGCTATGGGAAAAGGACCAACGAACCGGGGAGCCAGCTTCCTGGAGGCGACATGGAGAGGAAGATCCTTGGTAGATAGCCACACTCGTTGTCCGGCCTGGTACTTGGGGGCTGGACGTCGTTTCCGGTCGGCCAATACCTTCATGCCAACGGCACTCCTCTGCAACATATGGCGAACTCCCGCCCAGACCCGACGGCAGCGGCGAACCAGAGCATGGGCTGATGGTACGGTGACCTCCTTCTCGAGCTCCGGAAACAATGGAGGTTGGTATCCATGGACACATTGAAACGGGGAGATACCAGTGGCTGATGTGGGTAAATTGTTGTGCGCATACTCCACCCAAATCAGATTCTTACTCCAGGTGGTAGGTTTCTCGGACGCTAGACATCTCAAACAGGTCTCCAAATCCTGATTCATCCTCTCCGCTTGTCCATTCGACTGTGGGTGGTATCCGGAGGTCAGACTAACAGTGGCTTGGATTAGGTGACAAAACTCCTTCCAAAAACGTGACACGAACTGAGGGCCTCGGTATGAAACGACATCACTGGGGAAACCATGGATCCTGAACACATGGGACAACATGGCCTCTGCTGTTTCTTTGGCATTAGGTAACTTGGGCATGGCGACAAAGTGTGCCATTTTAGAAAAACGATCAATCACAGTGAGTATGGTGGTATTACCTGCCGATGTTGGTAATCCCGTCACAAAATCCAACGCAATGTGAGACCATGGTCTGTTGGGAATGGGCAGAGGTTGGAGAAGACCTGCCGCAGCTTGCCGAGAAGTTTTGTTCCTGGCGCACACAGGACATTCCGCCACATATTCTGCAACATCCTTCCACATCCCCGGCCACCAGAATCTGTGTCTCACCATGAACAGGGTCCTTTTGTTTCCAGGATGACAGGTAAGTACAGACGTATGGGCCCAATGAACAACTTGAGATCGAAGTTGCTCCGGCACAAACAAGCGATTCTGAGGACACCCTCTTGGGACAGGATTTCCAACGTTTGCCTGTTTGACCTTGGCTTCAATGGGCCAGGTCACCCTCCCTATCACTCGGTCTGGCCGCAGAATGGGATCTGGACTCTTGGGGACTGGCTCAGGATCAAACATCCTGGAGAGTGCATCAGGCTTTCCATTCTGCGAACCAGGTCGATATGACAGAGTGAACCTAAATCTGTTAAAGAACAAAGCCCATCTGGCCTGCCTAGAGTTCAGACGTTTGACCTTCCTGATGTATTGCAGGTTTTTATGCTCCGTCCAGACCAGGAAATCCTGCTCCGCTCCCTCCAACCAGTGCCGCCACTCCTCCAAAGCAATCTTCACCGCCAACAGTTCCCGATTTCCCACGTCGTAATTCCTCTCAGCAGAAGATAGCTTACGGGAGAGATATGCACATGGATGAAGCTTGTTGTCCCCCGCTGACCTCTGAGAGAGTATAGCTCCAACGCCGTCGTTGGAGGCGTCCACTTCCACCACAAACTGTCGGTGGCGATCAGGTACCGTCAGGATGGGAGCTGTGGTGAACCTCCTCTTCAGTTCCAGGAAAGATTTCTCTGCCTGTGGATTCCACACAAACTGAACATGGGGAGAGGTAAGGGCATGGAGAGGAGAGGCAATAGCACTGAAATTGCGTATGAACCGTCTGTAAAAGTTAGCAAACCCCAGGAATTGCTGAACTTTCTTTCTAAAGTCTGGCGTGGGCCAATTAGCCACGTCACTGACCTTAGCTGGGTCCATTTCCACCTTGTTAGGGGAAATCACAAAGTCCAAAAATGCCACAGAGTTCACATGAAACTCGCATTTTTCGGCCTTTACAAACAAATGGTTAGCCAGGAGTCTCTGAAGAACAAGGTGAACATGGTTAACATGAGTTTTCTTATCTGGGGAAAAGATGAGAATATCATCGAGATACACAAAACAGAAAACATTCAGGAAATCTCGTAACACATCATTAATGAGGGCTTGGAAAACAGCAGGTGCATTGCAAAGTCCAAAAGGCATTACCAAATATTCATAATGTCCCGTAGGTGTATTGAAACCCGTTTTCCACTCATCCCCCTCCCGGATGCGCACAAGATGATACGCATTCCTTAAGTCAAGCTTGGTGAATATCTTGGCTCCCTGTAACAGATCGAATGCCGTAGAGATGAGTGGAAGGGGATATCTGTTCTTAACTGTGATCTGATTAAGTGGACTGTAATCAATACAGGGCCTTAATGAAACGTCCTTTTTCCCTACAAAAAAGAAACCTGCTGCTGCTGGGGATGATGATGGCCGAATCAAGCCAGCTTTGAGTGATGATCCGATATACTCTTCCATGGCCTCCCTTTCAGGACCAGAGAGAGAATACAACCGTCCTTTGGGGATAGTAGAGCCCGAGAGAAGGTCTATGGGGCAATCATACGGTCTATGGGGAGGCAAGGAAGTAGCTTGTGTCTTGTTAAACACCTCCTTAATGTCAAGGTAACACTCTGGCACTTTGGATAAGTCAGGAAAGTCAGAATGTTTAGAAGAAGTGACACTGTCCCTATCTGACACCTGTTTAAAGTTCCCAGATCTGGGCGGTCCACTCGAAACTGTATGAGAGGCTAAACATGAACGAGAGCACTCACTCCCCCACCCCTTAACCTTTCCTGTAAGCCAGTCCATGTGAGGGTTATGTTTAACAAGCCACGGGTAACCCAAAATGAGAGGCTGTTGAGCTGAGTTAAATAAATGAAAGCTAATACACTCACGGTGCTCCTGATCTATGACAATTTCTATGGGTTCCGTGCGATGAGTAACTGTACATAACATGCGGCCATCCAACGCGCTAGCCTCTAATGGCTGATCTAAAAGGACAATGTTTAAGTTCAACTCTTTAGCCAGCTCCCAGTCTAACAAGCTCTCATCAGCCCCAGAATCAATTAATGCATCCTGAGTCACAGTTTTATCATTCAGTTTCATTTGTACCTCGAGGAAGGGTTGAAAGAAGTCACTCGGCTCACCAGCGTCCCTCTTCCCGCTGATGAGCCTGATCTTTTGCCCGACAGGCTGCCAGAACATGACCCTGCTGGCCGCAGTAGAAACACAGCCGCTCCCGTAGGCGGCGCTGACGTTCCTCCGGAGTGAGTTTGGCTCTTCCGAGCTGCATCTGTTCCTCCGCGGCGCTAGGGGGCGCTGGTCGCTCTGGAGACGAAGTCCGGGTATTACTCCGCCAACCGTAGTGTTCCCTCTGTAACTCCCGTCCGAACAGTGGAATGAAAGCTGTTTTCTCCCGACGTCTCTCTGCTAGACGTTGGTCCACCCGGATAGCCATGGCGATGAGCGAGTCCAATTCTACAGGCAACTCTAATGGAGCTAACTGATCCTTTATGGGATCCGCTAATCCATGCAGAAACGCATCAAAAAGAGCCGCTGAGTTCCATCCACTCTCCGCTGCCAGGGTCCGGAATTCGATCGCGTAATCCGCCACTCTCCTCTGCCGTTGTTTGATGTTCACCAGGGCTCTCGCTGACTCTCTCCCGGGTGCTGTCTGGTCAAAAATGTTTTTCATAGAATCCATGAATACCCTTAACGACTGGCAAACAGGCGAGTCTCGGGCTCATTCAGCTGTTGCCCAGGCTCCTGCTCTTCCCGTCAAGTGAGATACTATGAAACCTACCTTAGCTTGATCTGTGGGAAATGCTGCGGGCTGATGTTTGAAATGGAGATCGCACTGTATCAGGAATGGACGACAGTTTCCAGAATCCCCGGAGAACTTCTCCGTCGAAGCGAGGCGGAGTGAAGACGATGGCATGGGTATTTGAACAGGGATCTCAGCAAACCCGACCTCTGCTGGACCGGAAAACTCTGCCGCAGGAACAGCAGGACGTGCCTCGAGGTGCGTAAGTATGTCACGCATCTTTTCCGCCAGGTGATTTATTTCCGTTGTCACTGTTGACTGGAAGTGTCGCTGACGGGCATTTAAGTCCTGAACCCCCTGGTTCATTGTTGTCAGCTGTTCCTCATGGTGATGCAGGCGTGTTCCTTGCGCCTGCAAAGCCGTCTTTAACACGGTGGAATCGGCTGAGTCCATCTTGTTTGGTCGGTTCGTTCTGACACGGTGGACTCACAAGAACTCAGATGCACGATTCTTTCTTGACTTCAGAACTATCTTTTAATATAAAAAAGACTTCTCAAAGTACAAAGGTATCTAGGATCTACTAGGACACTCAAAAGTTCACTAGGCTCGACTAGGTTGCTCAAAGTTACACGAGGAAATACAGACATGGACTTAGTGTTGAGACAAGACGAACCGACAAAAGACAACAGGAGAACAGGGCTACATATTGTTAGGAGATTTTGGTGGTAACTAGGCCGCATTTCCAAATCTCCTCGCGTCCCTACACAAGCCGTTATCTTACAGGAAGGAAACCCAGAGCATACAAGTAACCGTGTAACAATAATCCATTTTAATGGTAATATACAATGCAATACAATCAAGTACAGTACAAATTAAATACAGTTTATCTGTGGGATCCCATAATTACCTGTGCCAGCGAGAGGAGAGAGAGGGAGGCACACCGCGGGGTTCCTGTCTAAATACTTCGCTGACCAGAGGAGGAGTTATCTGCGCCCCCCTTCCAGACCAGTGATTGGCTGCCCAAATTAGTATCAACAGCTCACATCTTAAGTTCCCCAATCCCAGTGGCTCAGCTTCCTTATCACAGGGACCTGAGATGACTGTATGTTAACTCCACACCTTCCCCCTCTTCCTTTGTCCTCACAAAACCAAATGTTCACAGGCCCCAAAAACAGTTCACAGTTTTCTTACTCAAATCATTTTCAAGCTTCTTCACAGTTTGCATGAATACATACAAATATTTCCTTACAATATACACAACAGTTAATGAGGCACAGGTGCAAACAATCCAGAACAGGAGATCACTATCAAGCTGACAAGTGACACACCACCACAGGAAGTGATGACACCTGAAACGAGAGGACAGAGTCAACATCAAAATAAAACTGCAAGGCCACCAGAATAAACACAAAACAATAAGCTCACAGACTCTAATGCTGAAACCTTACAATGAAGGGAGCGGAGGAGCGGAGTGGTGTGGGAAAATGTAGGAAGGTTGAAGACCAGACGAGCCGCTGCATTCTGGATGAGCTGCAGAGGTCGGATGGCACATGCAGGTAGACCAGCCAGGAGGGAGTTGCAGTAGTCTAGGCGTGAGATGATGAGAGGCTGGACCAGAACCTGCGTCGCTTTCTGGGTCAGCTGGGGACGTATCTTCCTGATGTTGTAAAGCGTGTATCTGCAGCAACGGGTTGTAGCAGCGATGTTTGCAGTGAAGGACAGGTTGTTATCTAGGATCACACCCAGATTCCTTGCAGTCTGGGTCAGAGGTGCCGAGGTGCCGATGTTGATAGTCAGGTCAAGAGTGGGACAATCTTTTCCCGGAAGGAAAAGCAGTTCAGTCTTGTCAAGGTTGAGCTTGAGGTGATGAGCGGACATCCACTGAGAGATGTCAGCTAGACAAGCAGAGATGCGTGCGACGACCTGGGTCTCTGAGCGGGGAAAGGACAGAATTAATTGGGTGTCGTCAGCGTAGCAATGGTATGAAAAACCATGCGGGCTAATGACTGATCCGAGCGAGTTTGTGTACAGGGAGAAGAGGAAGGGACCAAGAACAGAGCACCGAGGGACCCTTCGATGATTTTACAGTAAATCGTTATTGTGTCCAATGCTAACACGGCTAGTAACTTCACACAATCTAAAGTGTATCCGCATCTTTTTAACAATTTGAATACTATTTAGAGTAAGACAACTACAAAAAGGGCTTCATTGGTGTTAGGGGGCTGAGTTGCAGGCCTATCTCATACAGCCCTTTAGAGAATAGGTACGTCAGCATTAGATTGTTAAGGGCTTTGTACTTGAGATTTTCAAGAACACTAATGACTCATTAATATCAGTACCCATTCCCATAACATTCAAGTTTTAATTGCAAGAGAGCAAAACCTTCTAATGGATGCAAAGGAGATTAATTAGGCTTAAGCCTCAACACTAAAAGGTTTGTTTGTTGCACACAGGGTCATTAACTAGCCTCCTTTGGTAATGACATCACAAATAGGACTCATTAGCATAGTTCCTAGGAGTCAGTGTGGCAGGAGAAAATCCTTTTGTCTGGGGTCACTGTGTCCTGTTTGGTGATAAAAGCCCCCTCAGGAAATGCTATTTATTGTCAATGTTACACTTTGTTTCCAAGTCAATGCATTCACGCCAAGTTTATACGATGTGTGACAGTTTTTGGAAAAGAATACTGAATTTGTTTATAGTTTCCCCATTACTAAACACTCAATTTAGTAAGACAGTCGGTCAATTAGTATTGTATGTATCCTCTTCCAAATCAAATGAAGTTCTACTTTGTAGCCTAACAAACTTAACTTGTTATTTCAGAAAAAAGGTACTCTTGGGGAGAAAGCACAGTGCACAGGGGCCAACATGTTCCACCTATTTACCTCCTTGTGTGAGACCGCAAGACCTGCTAATAGATGCAGGTGAGAATAATTAGGCAAAGGTTTGAATAGTAAACAGTTTTGTTTGTTATCAGGAGGGCCATTAAATTGCTTTCTCCGATGATGAAATCTCAAACTGGGTTCATTAGAAAGACTCTAAGGTGTAATTTGCAACAGAAAGTCCTTTTGTCATTATGTACTGTTTGATGATAACAGAGAGGAGGATGCTTTGGAAATTGTTTTTCATTTGCTTTAAGTCATAAAGATTTTATTCAGATTCTACCATTTACACCGTGGTCAAGAAGGAAATGTTTTGGGGTTAAGTTTAACCAATCACTCAAGAATTGATAAAAAGGCAAAACAAATCCCTCGAAAATGCAACTGTAGTGCATTCAGGACCCCAAGCAACTCAGTAGAAACATTCATGATTTGGTAATAAAGACGTTTGACTTCTGCTAAAATGTATTGTTTTTGTGGTTGGCGAGAACTATTCTGAAAACTGTCACCATATCGTCAATATGAGTAGAAAAGCCAAACATCCTCTGAATGCCCTACAGTAGGTCTCAGGTTTGCTGTTGTAAAGCTTTACGAGGCTGTGATTATCCTAGATAGCAGAAAAACTCAAATTTGACAGGGAGGTCAAGATTCAAAAAGATGGTCTCACTACAATGGTGCGGCTTATTTCGGAACACCATCGCACGTGAAAACAATTGAGCTAATCGGATTCACAATTGTCTCAGATTTAGAGAAATCCCCAATTTACACAATTCTAAAACTGAATGTTTTCCCCGAACTGGGATAAGCATGTCTATTAAGTGGAGGTACATGTGTACCAATAGATCCCCATGACATTAAGAGATATTGTGATGACAGGTCAAAGGACTGCTGTGAATATGGCCGTGCCAGTTTTTCCCCTCGCTAAAATATAGCCATATTTAGACTGCTTACAGAGTTGGTATCACTGGTCTATAAAATTCACAATCACATGAAATCAGATAATCCCAAATCTCCCTAATCTATTGACAATATCCTAAAAAGATTAGAATCATTAATGTTGTCCGAATAAATAAAGGCTTGTTTGAATAAGTAATGTTGTAAAGAGAATCAAAAAGAGTAAATAACACTTCCAAACTTTGCTGTTTGGGTTTCAGTGTTATTCTTAAGTGACATTATTTATAACCTTCATTCTTTCATTCCCTTTAGAAAAAGATGAATGAGAGCCACAAAACAATAATGAGGTGTTATTTTCTCTGCAAGATAAGTTATGAAACAATGCAGTAGTCTTCACGGATTAAACTTTAATTGCAACTAAAGGACCCTACTAATTATGTTATTGTTTATACCTATTATTTTTAATTAGCAGAGTTCATGTCATCACTAGAGATCAATGAAGATGATATAATTTCCACTGTACACAGGTCAGACACGCAGACACATGGAGCCTCTTTGTGTATAACGGACATCAACACAGAAGGTGAGTAAAAAGTGCAATGTGTTGTATTCTGTTGTGTGTTTGTATTCACTTCAAGACTGGTCATGGTGTACATGTGTCCATTTGAAGTATGTGATAGGAAAGCTAAATAATAAATGTATTTGCTTAATCTTTTTTAGCCCACAGAGCTTTGATATAACGCGGACCAGCAGCAGTCTGTAGCCTGCCGAGTTCAACTATGTCTTCTGTTTTAAACGACTCTCTCATCATTCATCCTCCAGGGTTTTATATCATCGCATTTGAGACATTTCCCAATATCAGTGTCTACATTATCTTTCTAGCATTTGTCTATGTGGTTACACTAGTGTTCAATATTTTATTGATCTACATAATTGCCTGTAACCATTGCTTACACACTCCAAAATTCATGGCAGTTGTCAACCTGGCAGTAATTGATATTGTCTTAAACACAAGCACTATTCCAAGCATGATAAAGACATTTCTGTTTAAGGACAACTTTGTTCCATTCAACCTCTGTTTGTTACAAATGTATGTTTACTACGCTTTTATATCTTTGGAGTCGTATTCCCTTGCTATACTTGCCTATGACAGGTTGATTGCAATATGTTTCCCTCTGCGTCAGAACGTATTCAACACACTGCCGATCATGTCTTGTCTTATCAGCGTTACTTGGGTTTACAGTCTGGGAAGAGTTGCATACAGCACCGCAATCATGACTCGACTTTCTTTTTGCAATTCTGTCAGAGTGTTTAGCTACTTCTGTGACTATGCACCTGTTTTTAGACTCGCCTGTAATGATTACACACTCCAGTGGTCAATCGCTTCAACTTCAAGCATGGTGAATCTGATGGCCCCTTTGACTTTTATCCTCCTGTCTTATGTCATCATTCTGGTCACTGTGTTCAGGATGAAATCAGTAAATAATAGGATGAAAGCTCTCGCTACTTGCATTGAACACCTAGTCCTTGTTGCTGTATTTTTCACTCCTATAATCATAATTTTCTTAATTGGTCTTTATGTGCGATCCATTGACCCGGACCAGCGCGTGTTGAGTCTGTCGCTGGCCTCTTGCATCGCACCCTGCATAAATTCTGTTGTATATTCTTTAAAAACAAAAGAGATCAGAACCAGAGCCCTGGCATTGGTCAAAAGAGTAAAAACAAGCCCTTAACAAATGTATTTTTTTCCAAAAGCTATCATTGGAGAGTTATAATGCTCAACGGTCACGATTGTGTGCGTATGTGTGTGTGCGTGTGTCTTTGGTGGAACAAAAAGAGGTCTACAGTAAAGGAAATGGGAATGGTTGTGTCTGATTTATAAGCATTTCAAAGCTTAAAGTTTAATATTATGTATCAATCATATTAATCCATAATATGTTTTTCTCATATTCTTTTTTATTTGATATACTGCTATTACGTTAACACATTCAAGAGCATGAAATAATGCCGGAAAACATATTAGTGACTTATTATGACATAAAATATACTTGTTGTAAACTGTACTTGATTGTAATTATTTGCAATGTGTTCATATGACTGCTCTGGTTCTTCTATGTGTCATATGGAATCTTCTTATCTGAAATTGACTTTTTTTTTACTGTATCTCTTTTGTTTATTCCTCATAAATGATTTGGCAAAGCAAAATTTCCCTTTATGTGTGTTGCATGAAACAACATCAGAGAAGCATTTTCGAGCTAAGTTTGACGATGTTGGCACAGGTTGATTGTGTTTTCCTTTCCTAAATATGTGATGAAAAGAGTGAAAGGGGGACATAATGTAGAGGCATCTGTATTTGGGCTCTGATGATAAGTAGGCATGCATTATCATTTTCAAGGATACATATTTTAAAATGTTGATATTTAAAAAATTAACTGGAGCATACTTGGGAGGATAAATGAAATGCGTAATTGTTCCTACTGTTGTATGTTTCCTACTATGAACCATGTCGGCAAGTGGTTCAATTGAAAATACCAACATCATCAGTAGATATCTGTCAATTATTTTTAAATGATTTATTTGCTGAAATATAAATATATATAATATAAACAGTATAAACTGGCATTAGATATATAGTTCCATGTGGAAATCTACCAATACACCTAAAAATGAATGTACAATAACCACTTTTCGCTGAGCCTAAAGTTTGCATGGAAATTAGTGTTTGAAAGTCCTTTAGGAAGGCCTATAAATGTATAAAACAAAGTAAAAATTGTTATTTGATTAAACAAAACATAGTCAGAGGACACTGTCGGAGTGGCAGGTCAATGACCTCTGGAGTGTCTCCTGCAGCCATTAGAAAGCAGTTGGAAGTTAAATGAAAATAAAGTTTCACACAAGCAATTAATGTAATGCTCCGATTTCCCTCTGTTTTTAATTGCCATTATTCCTAATAGGTGCAACTGAGATTAATTAGTCTGATGTGGATTAAAGTAAAAATGTTTGTTCGTTAAAGTTGAGATCATTAATATGAATTCTCTGGAGATGGCAACACAAGCTTGGCTCATTAGAACTATTTAGTTAGAAGAAGAATTGGGATGGATGAAACCCTCTTTAATGGTCACACATGCAGAGCACACAGCACATTCGGCCTCTGCATTTAACTCATCCTAGTACCAGGAGTCTAGTACTAGGAGCAGTAGGCAGCTATTGTACAGCGCCCGGGAGCAATGGGAGCAAGTAGCAGTCCTCACTCCATATGTTAGGTCTGGTAGGGGCTTGAACCGGCGACCCTTCAGCTCCCAGTCCAAGCCCCTACTGACTGAGCCACTGCTGGACAACTAGTTTTGTCTTACCCATCGTGTTTAGTGATGAATTTCTCCTCTGGGAACATTTACCAACTGAAAAGTCGTTTAATGTGTTTGTCCCTGATTACTAAGTCTGTACAAACACAGTTCACAAAATGACCAAAACGTTTAACTCACAATAATTGAACTCAGTATGCTCTACCTGTATTCATCTGACAGCAACTTGATTGAACCGTTGTTTCTAAAGAGTCACACTTCAAGACGGACCATAATATGAGTTCTGTTTATTATTTGTATTCTTTTTGAATGTTTCGTTTTTATGTTTACCTTTGGCTTGTATATACTTGTACAGCATCTCAGAAACTGCTTCTGAAAATGTTATTGTGTGTCTGTGCTTGTCCCCCTAAAATAAACGAATACATTGAAAACAATATATATATTTGTTCACTAATGAAACTGAATTGTCAAGAATCAGATCAATGCACCATAGAAGGCACAACATGTTTTTGTTAAGCGTTTTTTTTTTTTATTAATAAATGTTAACATCTTGAACCATTATGAACCAGGCTGTAAAATAATGAGCCCCCGTGAGTGGGCCCAACATGTTTGTAACAGGCAAGCTTTTTATTCTTCAGGTTTTATGAACTACAGAACCTTCCATAGATATGCATTGTAAAACATTCACCACATAAGCAGTTTACTATGATAAAGTATGGACTACAAAATGATGATGTTGTTGCAATGTATTCACTGATAGGAACGCTACGATGTATTATTAATGAGTTGAGTGTTCGGTAGGAAGTGGAACTAATGACGAACGGACATCGACGGAACTATGTTACGGTTACACGTTCGTCCGCTGCTAAAATGTGTCCTCCGAGAAACACTTGCAGTTGACTGTGGTTTGTTATGAGAAGTCTAGAGTAAAGTGTTGCAGGCTATGGAAAAATAATTCCAGTGTCTCAACGAAAAGATCGCTCAAAAAGAATAAACAGGTAAGAAAAACGAAGGGTTACGTAAACATGTGTGTTTGCTAGCACCTCTCTCGATACTGTTAGCCTACCTTTGAGCTAAGGTTATTGAGTGTATTCTCTTATTAATGCAGCTACATGACAACGACGAATGTTTACTGTACTTAAGTATACGTAGCAATATTTTTCTAAGGAAATCCACGTCAATTAACAGCCCTATTGCCCCGCTCTGGTACAATAACAGGTACTCTAAGCAAAGTCTAGCCTGCTTAATGTTAGTGTCACTTTTAAATGTAAAACGACTCGTTGTGCAAAATGTCTCCCATAGAAGTGAAGGGTATTATTGGTCCATCAACATGTCAGACCAATGTTGCAGCTGGTCGAGGTGAAGCTTCATCATCATCATATTCATCATCATATTTGTTAAGATCATTATATGTTTTGAAACTGTGAGTCTGTGTAGTGGAGTGAAAGTATACAGTAAGTGCTAATGTCTTGACTGTAGAAGCTAGTTTTAGGTCGGATCTTTAACAGAAATTCACTCCAGTCTTCTTGCTCAGTTTCACAAACTGTCAGCAGCTACAGGACAGTTAGCTCACATTCGAGTCCTTGATCTTAACTACAAGGTTTCACTTAGGGACCATCAATTAATTATAGTTAGAGTGACACAAAACCAAAGTTATGTGCATGCTTGCTCTCTTATATAATATATCTATCTATTATGTTTTATGCTCACCTATTATGATTACTGATGTGTCATTAATTGATTTTACATGATAGAAGATAATACATTTTTGTTCAATAGCTTCCATTTCATGTGACCCAGGGACTCAGAATACAAATAGTATTACCTCAATGGAAAAATAAGACACATCTAATTTATTTTAGTGCTTTTATCTATTCTATATGCATATGAGGCATTACTAGTTTTCATTGTTTGTTTTTATATGGGGCTATCAAAAAAAAAACGATTTTTCCCTGTTAAAATGAACAGCACAGACACTTGGATAGACTAGGATGTTTTGTGGTTTTTCCTAAGACTAATTTATTACCTGTGTATTAACTGTATTGAAACCATTATGTGTTATCCTCAGCAGAGCAATTGAGTCGGCACAGGATGGCATCCCCCCATGACCGCAGCCGTAAAGATGAAGATGAGGATGACCCCGTTGATCGGATGATATCCCGCACAGGCTGTGCAGAGCAACATTACGCTGTGCAGGAGTGCATGGGTGAACACCAGGACTGGCGCATCTGCAAAAGTCAGGTCCAGACTTTCAAAGACTGCATGATGAATTTCCAAATCGCCCGGAAAGAGCAGCTGATGAAGCAGCGGCAGAAAACCTTCCCTGAGTCTGCTCCGAGCTGAACACACTGGCTGGGATGTGTTGAGGGCATGCAAATCAAAAGACTGTACCTAATCACAATATTGTTAATTAAAATAAAGTATGAGCAGCTACAAAAAAACAACGACTTGGACTTTCATGTTTGTGTGGTCGAGAGTGCTATGGATACATAGAGCTAATAGAAGTAAAAGTGAGATTATGCCAAAGAAAGGTTTGAGGACATCTAATAACTTTATTTTAAATGTTTTATCCAGCAGGGAGCACAGGGAAGTTCTTTTTTTTTTAATTGTCAATTTAATAAGCATAAAATGTTTAACATATCCTTTCATTATAATTGGATACAAACATACTGTCTGCTGTCACAAGAGGCCACAATGGCACAATAGTAGTATTATTTGAACAGACTGATTTAGGAATTAGTTGACACGAGTTACCATAAAGTTGTCATATTGTGTGAAGATTAAAGTATAAGTGCAGTGTTACTGCAAGATCATCTCAATGGTACAGAAATCATGTCCAAAACATAGCAACTTAGTTTTATATTGGGAAGCATTGTATCCAAACATTAGTTGAGTTTGAGTATAAAATAAGCTTAATCAGAGTAAGCTGCAAACCTGCTCTTAATGACTTCCTTAGCTAGTTTCGTCTCAAGAGATCAATGAAGGAAGTATATCTTCCCCTATACACAGGACAGACGTGCAGTCATGTGTTTGCTGCTTTGAGATTGCAGCATTACATTAGAGCTGTTGCTCAACAATCATTAAGAGACCATCAGGTAGGCCACATTCACAGATTTCTTTCAGCATTTGTACATTTTTTTAATTGACTGAGAATGTCTTATATACTGCAATGTTTTAATTTGCTAATTGAACCAGCATGCACATGTGGTTTATAACTTCTATAGATGTCTAATGTACAATATTTATTTGTTCTTTAGACAGGAGACCTTTTCAGCAGAGTTCGTCCGGTGTGGAGATCTACTATGTCTTTTCTCAGGACTGTTTTAAATGACTCTATCATCATCATTCATCCTCCAGGCTTCTATATCATTGGGTTTGAGACTTTTCCCTTCATCAGTGTCTACTTTATCTTTCTATCGTTTGTTTATGTGGTCACAGTGCTCGCCAATTGTTTGGTGATCTATGTAATTTGCTTTAATCGTTCTTTACACACTCCAAAATGTCTGGCTGTGGTAAACCTCGCAGTAATTGATGTTATCCTGAACACGTGCACTATTCCCAGCATGATCAAGATATTCCTTGTTAAAGACAACTTTATTCCATATAACCTCTGTTTGTTACAAATGTTTGTCTACTACGCTTTTATATCTTTGGAGTCGTATGCACTTGCTATACTTGCCTATGACAGGTTGATTGCAATATGTTTCCCTCTGCGTCACAACTCGATCAACACAATGCAGAGCATGTCATGGATTGTCGGCGTGACTTGGTTTTTTGGTCTGGGAGTAATATTATTTACAACAAGTCTAATGTCTCGACTGTCTTTTTGTAATTCTGTAATAGTCTTTAGTTATTTCTGTGACTATGCGCCTGTGTTCAGACTCGCCTGTAATGATTATTCAATGCAGTGGGCTTCAGCGTCTTTCCTTACCATTTTGATACTTGCAGTACCCTTTACTTTTATTATCCTGTCTTATGTGAGCATTCTGGCGACTGTATTCATGATGAAATCTTTAGACAGTCGGGTGAAAGCTCTGGCCACTTGTGTGGAGCATATCATCCTTGTTGCTGTGTTTTACATTCCTATCCTTACCATATTTTGCGTTGGGTTTTATCTGGGTCTCATCGACCCAGACCAGCGTGTGCTGAGTCTGTCGTTGGCCTCTTGCATCCCACCTTGTGTCAATCCTCTCATATATTCTTTGAAAACCAGAGAGATCAAAATCAGAGTTCTGGCATTGGTAAGAAGAAATACAATTGGCACACAACCAACAAACCCCCCAAAAAACAATCATTTTAGGGTTGATAAAACACAGCACTAAATAAAAAAGGACTAATTGGCAGTAGTAAGTAAATTGATTTACTAGTATGCTGTTGCTGGTATCTCTAATATTACTTAGCTAATCTGTACTTAATTAAAATTGATATTTCTATCATAACACTTTTTCGTTATATCTACCGTCTGCATTTCACAGTGTTAAAAAAATCTATGGAAAACAGCATGACTATAGAGCAGCAGCCTTGAGGCTCTGTTGCTCCTCATCACTAAAGCAGGTTATGGGCAGACAGCATGCATGAGCCACACAAATGAATCTCAAAAGGCTCAACTCTAAAGGATTATTGTTTTGTTTTGTTTGCAGGTTTTGTGTTGTGATGTGCTATATATTTTTGAGAACCTTTAAATATTTGGTGTCGTTGTTGTTTGTAATTACTCATTGTCAGAACTTTCTCAAATTTGAATGTACTTCAACTGCTTAGATATCTTATTTGTGACTGATAAAACTGAATAATGTTTTATTGTGTTTATTTATACCAACAATGAAGTTTAAAAGTGAAGTAATTCATCTTCCACGTATACATGATTTAGAAATCTGTAAAAAACGTAACAAGCATTAAACATGTGTACTTCATGTACCTGTGTACTTCATTACTGTTCAAATCATTGATTCTCGGTTTAACTTTGTTGTTTTGGGAATCTAGTAAATCTAACGTGCTGAAAGAAAACCCGATTACAGACCTTGTTTAAAGATGAAGAAAATAAAATGGCCGTGCAGATTAATGTGAGATTCACTGACTACTTCACAGATTGAGTAACCCCGGTGAACCTTCACCATGAAAACTGGCTTGTACCATATCATTAAATTACCGGTTTTGATTATACTCTATCACACTAAACACTTTACTGCTAAAATAATAGCTAATGATTCAGAGAACAACTATATATAAACTCCAAAACACAATTGAATGAATGAGCTCTTAATACCATCTTTACAATTACATATTATTCACTTGCACACGCTGTAGAACATAATGTTTCAAGTAAAACATTTTATGAAATAAAGTCTTTTATTGAATTGATTTGAATTCAACCATAGCATCGCAGTTCAAGTCACACATGCCAAAGGAGCATGACAAGGCCAACAACAAGACCAAAGGTGACACATCATATCTGGAGTTTTAGTGTTAATAGGAGTAAGCAGCCTAAGACTTTTAGGCAGTGTAGAAAGACCAAGACAACCGACCTGGCTGCTGGCCTGGAAAAAGGTACTTTAAAGGAAATGGCCGCTTTCTAAAAACACCATTGAGTAATGGGAACTTTAACCTCCATGCTCTATTGTGTTTATTCGCATTAGTAACAATAACAACTCAGATTAATAAGTTTGAAGTTTGCACAGTAAAAGGTTTGCTTGTTAAAGACAAGGTCATTAACAGAAACTCTCTGGTGACGGCATCACAAATTAGGCTCATTAAAACCATGGCCTGTTTAAGAAAGTCAGCATAATGCATGTTGTTTCCAAACTTTCTGAAAGTTGTTTTGTCTCAATAATGTATTGAAAAGGTACATTTACAGAAATCTAAATAAGCAAATGATTACACAATAATGCTTATTACATGTATGGGACCAAATAAATCAGTGACTCAAGTGTGGTTGGTCCTGAATGTTCCATCTACTCACAAGAGGTACTTCTCATCAGTGAGGGCAATAAAGTGCTTGTGAACTGAGCTTAATAAGTTTAATGGAAAGAAAAAGTAATGCTGTGATCTCTGTGGAACAAATTAACATCATTAAAAGGCTTCTTCTTCTCAGTATCACTAGAAAGCTTTATCTCGGGAGATCAATAAGGAAAGTATATATTCCACTGTATGAGGGGTCGGACAGTTCGAGTCAGAGTTACTATTGATCCAGGGCTTCAGGTAAGCTTCATGATTAACTATCACATAACTACTTTAAACACTGTTAGGTTGAATTGTATTAATGAAAATGGCATGATAATATGAGGCTTTTCAACGTCTACGTGTGTGATGTGATTTATTTCCTCTTTATCAGACCAGAGAGCCATCCTCCTTCACAGGCTGCGGAGATCTACTATGTCTTTTCTCAGGACTGTTTTAAATGACTCTATCATCATCATTCATCCTCCAGGCTTCTATATCATTGGGTTTGAGACTTTTCCCTTCATCAGTGTCTACTTTATCTTTCTATCGTTTGTTTATGTGGTCACAGTGCTCGCCAATTGTTTGGTGATCTATGTAATTTGCTTTAATCGTTCTTTACACACTCCAAAATGTCTGGCTGTGGTAAACCTCGCAGTAATTGATGTTATCCTGAACACGTGCACTATTCCCAGCATGATCAAGATATTCCTTGTTAAAGACAACTTTATTCCATATAACCTCTGTTTGTTACAAATGTTTGTCTACTACGCTTTTATATCTTTGGAGTCGTATGCACTTGCTATACTTGCCTATGACAGGTTGATTGCAATATGTTTCCCTCTGCGTCACAACTCGATCAACACAATGCAGAGCATGTCATGGATTGTCGGCGTGACTTGGTTTTTTGGTCTGGGAGTAATATTATTTACAACAAGTCTAATGTCTCGACTGTCTTTTGTAATTCTGTAATAGTCTTTAGCTATTTCTGTGACTATGCGCCTGTATTCAGACTCGCCTGTAACGATTATTCAATGCAGTGGGCTTCAGCGTCTTTCCTTACCATTTTGATACTTGCAGTACCCTTTACTTTTATTATCCTGTCTTATGTGAGCATTCTGGCGACTGTATTCATGATGAAATCTTTAGACAGTCGGGTGAAAGCTCTGGCCACTTGTGTGGAGCATATCATCCTTGTTGCTGTGTTTTACATTCCTATCCTTACCATATTTTGCGTTGGGTTTTATCTGGGTCTGATCGACCCAGACCAGCGTGTGCTGAGTCTGTCGTTGGCCTCTTGCATCCCACCTTGTGTCAATCCTCTCATATATTCTTTGAAAACCAGAGAGATCAAAATCAGAGTTCTGGCATTGGTAAGAAGAAATACAATTGGCACACAACCAACAAACCCCCCAAAAAACAATCCTTTTAGGGTTGATAAAACACAGCACTAAATAAAAAAGGACTAATTGGCAGTAGTAAGTAAATTGATTTACTAGTATGCTGTTGCTGGTATCTCTAATATTACTTAGCTAATCTGTACTTAATTAAAAATTGATATTCTATCATAACACTTTTTCGTTATATCTACCGTCTGCATTTCACAGTGTTAAACAAATCTATGGAAAACAGCAATGGACTTATAGAGCAGCAGCCTTGAGGCTCTGTTGCTCCTCATCACTAAAGCAGGTTATGGGCAGACAGCATGCATGAGCCACACAAATGAATCTCAAAAGGCTCAACTCTAAAGGATTATTGTTTTGTTTTGTTTGCAGGTTTTGTGTTGTGATGTGCTATATATTTTTGAGAACCTTTAAAATATTTGGTGTCGTTGTTGTTTGTAATTACTCATTGTCAGAACTTTCTCAAATTTGAATGTACTTCAACTGCTTAGATATCTTATTTGTGACTGATAAAACTGAATAATGTTTTATTGTGTTTATTTATACCAACAATGAAGTTTAAAAGTGAAGTAATTCATCTTCCACGTATACATGATTTAGAAATCTGTAAAAAATGTAAACCAGCATTAAACATGTGGACTTCATGTACCTGTGTACTTCATTACTGTTCAAATCATTGATTCTCGGTTTAACTTTGTTGTTTTGGGAATCTAGTAAAATCTAACGTGTTGAAAGAAAACCCGATTACAGACCTTGTTTAAAGATGAAGAAAATAAAATGGCCGTGCCAGATTAATGTGAGATTCACTGACTACTTCACAGATTGAGTAACACCGGTGAACCTTCACCATGAAAACTGGCTTGTACCATATCATTAAATTACCGGGTTTTGATTATACCTCTATCACACTAAACACTTTACTGCTAAAATAATAGCTAATGATTCAGAGAACAACTATATATAAACTCCAAAACACAATTGAATGAATGAGCTCTTAATACCATCTTTACAATTACATATTATTCACTTGCACACGCTGTAGAACATAATGTTTCAAGTAAAACATTTTATGAAATAAAGTCTTTTATTGAATTGATTTGAATTCAACCGTAGCATCGCAGTTCAAGTCACACATGCCAAAGGAGCATGACAAGGCCAACAACAAGACCAAAGGTGACACATCATATCTGGAGTTTTAGTGTTAATAGGAGTAAGCAGCCTAAGACTTTTAGGCAGTGTAGAAAGACCAAGACAACCGACCTGGCTGCTGGCCTGGAAAAAGGTACTTTAAAGGAAATGGCGCTTTCTAAAAACACCATTGAGTAATGGGAACTTTAACCTCCATGCTGTATTGTGTTTAATCGCATTAGTAACAATAACAACTCAGATTAATAAGTTTGAAGTTTGCACAGTAAAAGGTTTGCTTGTTAAAGACAAGGTCATTAACAGAAACTCTCTGGTGACGGCATCACAAATTAGGCTCATTAAAACCATGGCCTGTTAAGAAAGTCAGCATAATGCATGTTGTTTCCAAACTTTCTGAAAGTTGTTTTGTCTCAATAATGTATTGAAAAGGTACATTTACAGAAATCTAAATAAGCAAATGATTACACAATAATGCTTATTACATGTATGGGACCAAATAAATCAGTGACTCAAGTGTGGTTGGTCCTGAATGTTCCATCTACTCACAAGAGGTACTTCTCATCAGTGAGGGCAATAAAGTGCTTGTGAACTGAGCTTAATAAGTTTAATGGAAGAAAAGTAATGCTGTGATCTCTGTGGAACAAATTAACATCATTAAAAGGCTTCTTCTTCTCAGTATCACTAGAAAGCTTTATCTCGGGAGATCAATAAGGAAAGTATATATTCCACTGTATGAGGGGTCGGACAGTTCGAGTCAGAGTTACTATTGATCCAGGGCTTCAGGTAAGCTTCATGATTAACTATCACATAACTACTTTAAACACTGTTAGGTTGAATTGTATTAATGAAAATGGCATGATAATATGAGGCTTTTCAACGTCTACGTGTGTGATGTGATTTATTTCCTCTTTATCAGACCAGAGAGCCATCCTCCTTCACAGGCTGCGGAGATCTACTATGTCTTTTCTCAGGACTGTTTTAAATGACTCTATCATCATCATTCATCCTCCAGGCTTCTATATCATTGGGTTTGAGACTTTTCCCTTCATCAGTGTCTACTTTATCTTTCTATCGTTTGTTTATGTGGTCACAGTGCTCGCCAATTGTTTGGTGATCTATGTAATTTGCTTTAATCGTTCTTTACACACTCCAAAATGTCTGGCTGTGGTAAACCTCGCAGTAATTGATGTTATCCTGAACACGTGCACTATTCCCAGCATGATCAAGATATTCCTTGTTAAAGACAACTTTATTCCATATAACCTCTGTTTGTTACAAATGTTTGTCTACTACGCTTTTATATCTTTGGAGTCTATGCACTTGCTATACTTGCCTATGACAGGTTGATTGCAATATGTTTCCCTCTGCGTCACAACTCGATCAACACAATGCAGAGCATGTCATGGATTGTCGGCGTGACTTGGTTTTTTGGTCTGGGAGTAATATTATTTACAACAAGTCTAATGTCTCGACTGTCTTTTTGTAATTCTGTAATAGTCTTTAGCTATTTCTGTGACTATGCGCCTGTGTTCAGACTCGCCTGTAACGATTATTCAATGCAGTGGGCTTCAGCGTCTTTCCTTACCATTTTGATACTTGCAGTACCCTTTACTTTTATTATCCTGTCTTATGTGAGCATTCTGGCGACTGTATTCATGATGAAATCTTTAGACAGTCGGGTGAAAGCTCTGGCCACTTGTGTGGAGCATATCATCCTTGTTGCTGTGTTTTACATTCCTATCCTTACCATATTTTGCGTTGGGTTTATCTGGGTCTCATCGACCCAGACCAGCGTGTGCTGAGTCTGTCGTTGGCCTCTTGCATCCCACCTTGTGTCAATCCTCTCATATATTCTTTGAAAACCAGAGAGATCAAAATCAGAGTTCTGGCATTGGTAAGAAGAAATACAATGGCACACAACCAAACAAACCCCCCCAAAAAACAATCCTTTTAGGGTTGATAAAACACAGCACTAAATAAAAAAGGACTAATTGGCAGTAGTAAGTAAATTGATTTACTAGTATGCTGTTGCTGGTATCTCTAATATTACTTAGCTAATCTGTACTTAATTAAAATTGATATTTCTATCATAACACTTTTTCGTTATATCTACCGTCTGCATTTCACAGTGTTAAACAATCTATGGAAAACAGCATGACTATAGAGCAAGCAGCCTTGAGGCTCTGTTGCTCCTCATCACTAAGCAGGTTATGGGCAGACAGCATGCATGAGCCACACAAATGAATCTCAAAAGGCTCAACTCTAAGGATTATTGTTTTGTTTTGTTTGCAGGTTTTGGTTGGTGATGTGCTATATATTTTGAGAACCTTTAAATATTTGGTTGTCGATGTTGTTTGTATTACTCATTGTCAGAACTTTCTCAAATTTGAATGTACTTCAACTGCTTAGATATCTTATTTGTGACTGATAAAACTGAATAAGTTTTATTGTGTTTATTTATACCAACAATGAAGTTTAAAAGTGAAGTAATTCATCTTCCACGTATACATGATTTAGAAATCTGTAAAAAACGTAAACAAGCATTAAACATGTGGACTTCATGTACCTGTTACTTCATTACTGTTCAAATCATTGATTCTCGGTGTAACTTTGTTGTTTTGGATCTAGTAAATCTAACGTGCTGAAAGAAAACCCGATTACAGACCTTGTTTTAAAGATGAAGAAAATAAAATGGCCGTGCAGATTAATGTGAGATTCACTGACTACTTCACACAGATTGAGTAACCCCGGTGAACCTTCACCATGAAAAACTGGCTTGTACCATATCATTAAATTACCGGTTTTTGATTATACTCTATCACACTAAACACTTTACTGCTAAAAATAATAGCTAATGATTCAGAGAACAACTATATATAAACTCCAAAACACAATTGAATGAATGAGCTCTTATACCATCTTTACAATTACATATTTATACTTGCACACGCTGTAGAACATAATGTTTCAAGTAAAACATTTTATGAAATAAAGTCTTTTATTGAATTGATTTGAATTCACAACCGTAGCATCGCAGTTTCAAGTCACACATGCCAAAGGAGCATGACAAGGCCAAGCAAACAAGACCAAAGGTGACACATCATATCTGGAGTTTAGTGTTAATAGGGTAAGCAGCCTAAGACTTTTAGGCAGTGTAGAAAGACCAAGACAACCGACCTGGCTGCTGGCCTGGGAAAAAGGTACTTTAAAGGAATGGCCGCTTTTAAAAACACCATTGAGTAATGGGAACTTTAACCTCCATGCTGTATTGTGTTTAATCGCATTAGTAACAATAACAACTCAGATTAATAAGTTTGAAGTTTGCACAGTAAAAAGGTTTGCTTGTTTAAAGACAAGGTCATTAACAGAAACTCTCTGGTGACGGCATCACAAATTAGGCTCATTAAAACCATGGCCTGTTTAAGAAAGTCAGCATAATGCATGTTGTTTCCAAACTTTCTGAAAGTTGTTTTGTCTCAATAATGTATTGAAAAGGTACATTTACAGAATCTAAATAAGCAAATGATTACACAATAATGCTTATTACATGTATGGGACCAAATAAATCAGTGACTCAAGTGTGGTTGGTCCTGAATGTTCCATCTACTCACAAGAGGTACTTCTCATCAGTGAGGGCAATAAAGTGCTTGTGAACTGAGCTTAATAAGTTTAATGGAAAGAAAAAGTATGCTGTGATCTCTGTGGAACAAATTAACATCATTAAAAGGCTTCTTCTTCTCAGTATCACTAGAAGCTTTATCTCGGGAGATCAATAAGGAAAGTATATATTCCACTGTATGAGGGGTCGGACAGTTCGAGTCAGAGTTACTATTGATCCAGGGCTTCAGGTAAGCTTCATGATTAACTATCACATAACTACTTTAAACACTGTTAGGTTGAATTGTATTAATGAAAATGGCATGATATATGAGGCTTTCAACGTCTACGTGTGTGATGTGATTTATTCCTCTTTATCAGACCAGAGAGCCATCCTCCTTCGCAGGCTGCGGAGATATACTATGTCCTTTTCTCAGGACTGTTTTTAAATGACTCTATCATCATCATTCATCCTCCAGGCTTCTATATCAATTGGGTTTTGAGACTTTTCCCTTCAATCAGTGTCTACTTTATCTTTCTATCGTTTGTTTATGTGGTCACAGTGCTCGCCAATTGTTTGGTGATCTATGTAATTTGCTTTAATCGTTCTTTACACACTCCAAAATGTCTGGCTGTGGTAAACCTCGCAGTAATTGATGTTATCCTGAACACGTGCACTATTCCCAGCATGATCAGATATTCCTTGTTAAAGACAACTTTATTCCATATAACCTCTGTTTGTTACAAATGTTTGTCTACTACGCTTTTATATCTTTGGAGTCGTATGCACTTGCTATACTTGCCTATGACAGGTTGATTGCAATATGTTTCCCTCTGCGTCACAACTCGAATCAACACAATGCAGAGCATGTCATGGATTGTCGGCGTGACTTGGTTTTTTGGTCTGGGAGTAATATTATTTACAACAAGTCTAATGTCTCGACTGTCTTTTTGTAATTCTGTAATAGTCTTTAGCTATTTCTGTGACTATGCGCCTGTGTTCAGACTCGCCTGTAACGATTATTCAATGCAGTGGGCTTCAGCGGTCTTTCCTTACCATTTTGATACTTGCAGTACCCTTTACTTTTATTATCCTGTCTTATGTGAGCATTCTGGCGACTGTATTCATGATGAAATCTTTAGACAGTCGGGTGAAAGCTCTGGCCACTTGTGTGGAGCATATCATCCTTGTTGCTGTGTTTTACATTCCTATCCTTACCATATTTGCGTTGGGTTTTATCTGGGTCTCATCGACCCAGACCAGCGTGTGGCTGAGTCTGTCGTTGTGCCTCTTGCATCCCACCTTGTGTCAATCCTCTCATATATTCTTTGAAAACCAGAGAGATCAAAATCAGAGTTCTGGCATTGGTAAGAAGAAATACAATTGGCACACAACCAACAAACCCCCCAAAAAAACAATCCTTTAGGGTTGATAAAACACACAGCACTAAATAAAAAAGGACTAATTGGCAGTAGTAAGTAAATTGATTTACTAGTATGCTGTTGCTGGTATCTCTAATATTACTTAGCTAATCTGTACTTAATTAAAATTGATATTTCTATCATAACACTTTTTCGTTATATCTACCGTCCTGCATTTCACAGTGTTAAACAAATCTATGGAAAACAGCATGACTATAGAGCCAGGGCAGCCCTTGAGGCTCTGTTGCTCCTCATCACTAAAGCAGGTTATGGGCAGACAGCATGCATGAGCCACACAAATGAATCTCAAAAGGCTCAACTCTAAAGGATTATTGTTTTGTTTTGTTTGCAGGTTTTGTGTTGTGATGTGCTATATATTTTGAGAACCTTTAAATATTTGGTGTCGTTGTTGTTTGTAATTACTCATTGTCAGAACTTTCTCAAATTTGAATGTACTTCAACTGCTTAGATATCTTATTTGTGACTGATAAAACTGAATAATGTTTTATTGTGTTTATTTATACCAACAATGAAGTTTAAAAGTGAAGTAATTCATCTTCCACGTATACATGATTTAGAAATCTGTAAAAAACGTAACAAGCATTAAACATGTGGACTTCATGTACCTGTGTACTTCATTACTGTTCAAATCATTGATTCTCGGTTTAACTTTGTTGTTTTGGGAATCTAGTAAATCTAACGTGCTGAAAGAAAACCCGATTACAGACCTTGTTTAAAGATGAAGAAAATAAAATGGCCGTGCAGATTAATGTGAGATTCACTGACTACTTCACAGATTGAGTAACCCCGGTGAACCTTCACCATGAAAACTGGCTTGTACCATATCATTAAATTACCGGTTTTGATTATACTCTATCACACTAAACACTTTACTGCTAAAATAATAGCTAATGATTCAGAGAACAACTATATATAAACTCCAAAACACAATTGAATGAATGAGCTCTTAATACCATCTTTACAATTACATATTATTCACTTGCACACGCTGTAGAACATAATGTTTCAAGTAAAACATTTTATGAAATAAAGTCTTTTATTGAATTGATTTGAATTCAACCGTAGCATCGCAGTTCAAGTCACACATGCCAAAGGAGCATGACAAGGCCAACAACAAGACCAAAGGTGACACATCATATCTGGAGTTTTAGTGTTAATAGGAGTAAGCAGCCTAAGACTTTTAGGCAGTGTAGAAAGACCAAGACAACCGACCTGGCTGCTGGCCTGGAAAAAGGTACTTTAAAGGAAATGGCGCTTTCTAAAAACACCATAGAATAAATGGGAACTTTAACCTCCATGCTGTATTGTGTTTATTCGCATTAGTAACAATAACAACTCAGATTAATAAGTTTGAAGTTTGCACAGTAAAAGGTTTGCTTGTTAAAGACAAGGTCATTAACAGAAACTCTCTGGTGACGGCATCACAAATTAGGCTCATTAAAACCATGGCCTGTTTAAGAAAGTCAGCATAATGCATGTTGTTTCCAAACTTTCTGAAAGTTGTTTTGTCTCAATAATGTATTGAAAAGGTACATTTACAGAAATCTAAATAAGCAAATGATTACACAATAATGCTTATTACATGTATGGGACCAAATAAATCAGTGACTCAAGTGTGGTTGGTCCTGAATGTTCCATCTACTCACAAGAGGTACTTCTCATCAGTGAGGGCAATAAAGTGCTTGTGAACTGAGCTTAATAAGTTTAATGGAAAGAAAAAGTAATGCCGTGATCTCTGTGGAACAAATTAACATCATTAAAAGGCTTCTTCTTCTCAGTATCACTAGAAAGCTTTATCTCGGGAGATCAATAAGGAAAGTATATATTCCACTGTATGAGGGGTCGGACAGTTCGAGTCAGAGTTACTATTGATCCAGGGCTTCAGGTAAGCTTCATGATTAACTATCACATAACTACTTTAAACACTGTTAGGTTGAATTGTATTAATGAAAATGGCATGATAATATGAGGCTTTTCAACGTCTACGTGTGTGATGTGATTTATTTCCTCTTTATCAGACCAGAGAGCCATCCTCCTTCACAGGCTGCGGAGATATACTATGTCTTTTCTCAGGACTGTTTTAAATGACACTAACATCGTCATTCATCCTCCAGGCTTCTATATCATTGGGTTTGAGACTTTTCCCTTCATCAGTGTCTACTTTATCTTTCTATCGTTTGTTTATGTGGTCACAGTGCTCGCCAATTGTTTGGTGATCTATGTAATTTGCTTTAATCGTTCTTTACACACTCCAAAATTTCTGGCTGTGGTAAACCTCGCAGTAATTGATGTTATCCTGAACACGTGCACTATTCCCAGCATGATCAAGATATTCCTTGTTAAAGACAACTTTATTCCATTTAACCTCTGTTTGTTACAAATGTTCGTCTACTACGCTTTTGGGTCTTTGGAGTCGTATGCACTTGCTATACTTGCCTATGACCGGTTGATTGCAATATGTTTCCCTCTGCGTCACAACTCGATCAACACAATGCAGAGCATGTCATGGATTGTCGGTGTGACTTGGTTTATTGCTATAGGAGCAATCACATTTACAACAGGTATAATGACTCAGCTGTCTTTTTGCAATTCTGTAATAGTGTTTAGCTATTTCTGTGACTATGCGCCTGTGTTCCGACTCGCCTGTAATGATTACACAATTCAGTGGGCTTCAGCTTCCTTCCTTACTGTTTTGCTCCTTGTAGGCCCCTTTACTTTTATTCTCCTGTCTTATGTGAGCATTCTGGCGACTGTATTCATGATGAAATCTTTAGACAGTCGGGTGAAAGCTCTGGCCACTTGTGTGGAGCATATCATCCTTGTTGCTGTGTTTTACATTCCTATCCTTACCATATTTAGTATTGGGTTTTATCTGGGTCTGATCGACCCAGACCAGCGTGTGCTGAGTCTGTCGTTGGCCTCTTGCATCCCACCTTGTGTTAATCCTCTCATATATTCTTTGAAAACCAGAGAGATCAAAATCAGAGTTCTGGCATTGGTAAGAAAAAGTAAAATTGGCACACAACCAACAAACCCCCCAAAAAACAATCCTTTTAGGGTTGATAAAACACAGCACTAAATAAAAAAAGGACTAATTGGCAGTAGTAAGTAAATTGATTTACTAGTATGCTGTTGCTGGTATCTCTAATATTACTTAGCTAATCTGTACTTAATTAAAATTGACATTTCTATCATAACACTTTTTGTTAAATCTACTGTATGCATTTCACAGTGTTAAACAAAGGAACCGATAAGAGCATGACAAAATAGAGCAGCAGCCTCATCATTGTTTTGTTTTGTTTGCAGGTTTTGTGTTGTAATGTGCAATATGTGTGGAGAACCTTTAAATATTTGGTGTCGTTGTTGTTTGTAATTATTCATTGTCAGAACTTTTTCAAATTTGAATGTACTTCAACTGCTTAGATATCTTATTTGTGACTGATAAAACTGAATAATGTTTTATTGTGTTTATTTATACCAACAATGAAGTTTAAAAGTGAAGTAATTCATCTTCCACGTATACATGATTTAGAAATCTGTAAAAAAACGTAACAAGCATTAAACATGTGGACTTCATGTACCTGTGTACTTCATTACTGTTCAAATCATTGATTCTCGGTTTAACTTTGTTGTTTTGGGAATCTAGTAAATCTAACGTGCTGAAAGAAAACCCGATTACAGTCCTTGTTTAAAGATGAAGAAAATAAAATGGCCGTGCAGATTAATGTGAGATTCACTGACTACTTCACAGATTGAGTAACCCCGGTGAACCTTCACCATGAAAACTGGCTTGTACCATATCATTAAATTACCGGTTTTGATTATACTCTATCACACTAAACACTTTACTGCTAAAATAATAGCTAATGATTCAGAGAACAACTATATATAAACTCCAAAACACAATTGAATGAATGAGCTCTTAATACCATCTTTACAATTACATATTATTCACTTGCACACGCTGTAGAACATAATGTTTCAAGTAAAACATTTTATGAAATAAAGTCTTTTATTGAATTGATTTGAATTCAACCGTAGCATCGCAGTTCAAGTCACACATGCCAAAGGAGCATGACAAGGCCAACAACAAGACCAAAGGTGACACATCATATCTGGAGTTTTAGTGTTAATAGGAGTAAGCAGCCTAAGACTTTTAGGCAGTGTAGAAAGACCAAGACAACCGACCTGGCTGCTGGCCTGGAAAAAGGTACTTTAAAGGAAATGGCCGCTTTCTAAAAACACCATTGAGTAATGGGAACTTTAACCTCCATGCTCTATTGTGTTTATTCGCATTAGTAACAATAACAACTCAGATTAATAAGTTTGAAGTTTGCACAGTAAAAGGTTTGCTTGTTAAAGACAAGGTCATTAACAGAAACTCTCTGGTGACGGCATCACAAATTAGGCTCATTAAAACCATGGCCTGTTTAAGAAAGTCAGCATAATGCATGTTGTTTCCAAACTTTCTGAAAGTTGTTTGTCTCAATAATGTATTGAAAAGGTACATTTACAGAAATCTAAATAAGCAAATGATTACACAATAATGCTTATTACATGTATGGGACCAAATAAATCAGTGACTCAAGTGTGGTTGGTCCTGAATGTTCCATCTACTCACAAGAGGTACTTCTCATCAGTGAGGGCAATAAAGTGCTTGTGAACTGAGCTTAATAAGTTTAATGGAAAGAAAAAGTAATGCTGTGATCTCTGTGGAACAAATTAACATCATTAAAAGGCTTCTTCTTCTCAGTATCACTAGAAAGCTTTATCTCGGGAGATCAATAAGGAAAGTATATATTCCACTGTATGAGGGGTCGGACAGTTCGAGTCAGAGTTACTATTGATCCAGGGCTTCAGGTAAGCTTCATGATTAACTATCACATAACTACTTTAAACACTGTTAGGTTGAATTGTATTAATGAAAATGGCATGATAATATGAGGCTTTTCAACGTCTACGTGTGTGATGTGATTTATTTCCTCTTTATCAGACCAGAGAGCCATCCTCCTTCGCAGGCTGCGGAGATATACTATGTCTTTTCTCAGGACTGTTTTAAAATGACTCTATCATCATCATTCATCCTCCAGGCTTCTATATCATTGGGTTTGAGACTTTTCCCTTCATCAGTGTCTACTTTATCTTTCTATCGTTTGTTTATGTGGTCACAGTGCTCGCCAATTGTTTGGTGATCTATGTAATTTGCTTTAATCGTTCTTTACACACTCCAAAATGTCTGGCTGTGGTAAACCTCGCAGTAATTGATGTTATCCTGAACACGTGCACTATTCCCAGCATGATCAAGATATTCCTTGTTAAAGACAACTTTATTCCATATAACCTCTGTTTGTTACAAATGTTTGTCTACTACGCTTTTATATCTTTGGAGTCGTATGCACTTGCTATACTTGCCTATGACAGGTTGATTGCAATATGTTTCCCTCTGCGTCACAACTCGATCAACACAATGCAGAGCATGTCATGGATTGTCGGCGTGACTTGGTTTTTTGGTCTGGGAGTAATATTATTTACAACAAGTCTAATGTCTCGACTGTCTTTTTGTAATTCTGTAATAGTCTTTAGCTATTTCTGTGACTATGCGCCTGTATTCAGACTCGCCTGTAACGATTATTCAATGCAGTGGGCTTCAGCGTCTTTCCTTACCATTTTGATACTTGCAGTACCCTTTACTTTTATTATCCTGTCTTATGTGAGCATTCTGGCGACTGTATTCATGATGAAATCTTTAGACAGTCGGGTGAAAGCTCTGGCCACTTGTGTGGAGCATATCATCCTTGTTGCTGTGTTTTACATTCCTATCCTTACCATATTTTGCGTTGGGTTTTATCTGGGTCTGATCGACCCAGACCAGCGTGTGCTGAGTCTGTCGTTGGCCTCTTGCATCCCACCTTGTGTCAATCCTCTCATATATTCTTTGAAAACCAGAGAGATCAAAATCAGAGTTCTGGCATTGGTAAGAAGAAATACAATTGGCACACAACCAACAAACCCCCCCAAAAAACAATCCTTTTAGGGTTGATAAAACACAGCACTAAATAAAAAAGGACTAATTGGCAGTAGTAAGTAAATTGATTTACTAGTATGCTGTTGCTGGTATCTCTAATATTACTTAGCTAATCTGTACTTAATTAAAATTGATATTTCTATCATAACACTTTTTCGTTATATCTACCGTCTGCATTTCACAGTGTTAAACAAATCTATGGAAAACAGCATGACTATAGAGCAGCAGCCTTGAGGCTCTGTTGCTCCTCATCACTAAAGCAGGTTATGGGCAGACAGCATGCATGAGCCACACAAATGAATCTCAAAAGGCTCAACTCTAAAGGATTATTGTTTTGTTTTGTTTGCAGGTTTTGTGTTGTGATGTGCTATATATTTTTGAGAACCTTTAAATATTTGGTGTCGTTGTTGTTTGTAATTACTCATTGTCAGAACTTTCTCAAATTTGAATGTACTTCAACTGCTTAGATATCTTATTTGTGACTGATAAAACTGAATAATGTTTTATTGTGTTTATTTATACCAACAATGAAGTTTAAAAGTGAAGTAATTCATCTTCCACGTATACATGATTTAGAAATCTGTAAAAAACGTAACAAGCATTAACATGTGGACTTCATGTACCTGTGTACTTCATTACTGTTCAAATCATTGATTCTCGGTTTAACTTTGTTGTTTTGGGAATCTAGTAAATCTAACGTGCTGAAAGAAAACCCGATTACAGACCTTGTTTAAAGATGAAGAAAATAAAATGGCCGTGCAGATTAATGTGAGATTCACTGACTACTTCACAGATTGAGTAACCCCGGTGAACCTTCACCATGAAAACTGGCTTGTACCATATCATTAAATTACCGGTTTTGATTATACTCTATCACACTAAACACTTTACTGCTAAAATAATAGCTAATGATTCAGAGAACAACTATATATAAACTCCAAAACACAATTGAATGAATGAGCTCTTAATACCATCTTTACAATTAAATATTATTCACTTGCACACGCTGTAGAACATAATGTTTCAAGTAAAACATTTTATGAAATAAAGTCTTTTATTGAATTGATTTGAATGCAACCGTAGCATCGCAGTTCAAGTCACACATGCCAAAGGAGCATGACAAGGCCAACAACAAGACCAAAGGTGACACATCATATCTGGAGTTTTAGTGTTAATAGGAGTAAGCAGCCTAAGACTTTTAGGCAGTGTAGAAAGACCAAGACAACCGACCTGGCTGCTGGCCTGGAAAAAGGTACTTTAAAGGAAATGGCGCTTTCTAAAAACACCATAGAATAATGGGAACTTTAACCTCCATGCTGTATTGTGTTTATTCGCATTAGTAACAATAACAACTCAGATTAATAAGTTTGAAGTTTGCACAGTAAAAGGTTTGCTTGTTAAAGACAAGGTCATTAACAGAAACTCTCTGGTGACGGCATCACAAATTAGGCTCATTAAAACCATGGCCTGTTTAAGAAAGTCAGCATAATGCATGTTGTTTCCAAACTTTCTGAAAGTTGTTTTGTCTCAATAATGTATTGAAAAGGTACATTTACAGAAATCTAAATAAGCAAATGATTACACAATAATGCTTATTACATGTATGGGACCAAATAAATCAGTGACTCAAGTGTGGTTGGTCCTGAATGTTCCATCTACTCACAAGAGGTACTTCTCATCAGTGAGGGCAATAAAGTGCTTGTGAACTGAGCTTAATAAGTTTAATGGAAAGAAAAAGTAATGCCGTGATCTCTGTGGAACAAATTAACATCATTAAAAGGCTTCTTCTTCTCAGTATCACTAGAAAGCTTTATCTCGGGAGATCAATAAGGAAAGTATATATTCCACTGTATGAGGGGTCGGACAGTTCGAGTCAGAGTTACTATTGATCCAGGGCTTCAGGTAAGCTTCATGATTAACTATCACATAACTACTTTAAACACTGTTAGGTTGAATTGTATTAATGAAAATGGCATGATAATATGAGGCTTTTCAACGTCTACGTGTGTGATGTGATTTATTTCCTCTTTATCAGACCAGAGAGCCATCCTCCTTCACAGGCTGCGGAGATCTACTATGTCTTTTCTCAGGACTGTTTTAAATGATTCTATCATCGTCATTCATCCTCCAGGCTTCTATATCATTGGGTTTGAGACTTTTCCCTTCATCAGTGTCTACTTTATCTTTCTATCGTTTGTTTATGTGGTCACAGTGCTCGCCAATTGTTTGGTGATCTATGTAATTTGCTTTAATCGTTCTTTACACACTCCAAAATGTCTGGCTGTGGTAAACCTCGCAGTAATTGATGTTATCCTGAACACGTGCACTATTCCCAGCATGATAAATATATTCCTTGTTAAAGACAACTTTATTCCATATAACCTCTGTTTTTTACAAATGTTCGTCTACTACGCTTTTGGGTCTTTGGAGTCATATGTACTTGCTATACTTGCCTATGACAGGTTGATTGCAATATGTTTCCCTCTGAGTCACAACTCGATCAACACAATGCAGAGCATGTCATGGATTGTCGGCGTGACTTGGTTTATTGGTCTGGGAGTAACATTATTTACAACAAGTCTAATGTCTCGACTGTCTTTTTGTAATTCTGTAATAGTGTTTAGCTATTTCTGTGACTATGCGCCTGTGTTCAGACTCGCCTGTAACGATTATTCACTGCAGTGGGCTTCAGTTTCCTTCCTTACTATTTTGCTCCTTGCAGTACCCTTTACTTTTATTCTCCTGTCTTATGTGAGCATTCTGGCGACTGTATTCATGATGAAATCTTTAGACAGTCGGGTGAAAGCTCTGGCCACTTGTGTGGAGCATATCATCCTTGTTGCTGTGTTTTACATTCCTATCCTTACCATATTTTGCGTTGGGTTTTATTTGGGTCTGATCGACCCAGACCAGCGTGTGCTGAGTCTGTCGTTGGCCTCTTCAATCAATCAATCAATGTTTATTTATATAGCCCAATATCACAAATGTTACATTTGTCTCAGTGGTCTTCACAGTGTGTACAGAATATCAGTATGACAATACGACACCCTCTGTCCTTAGACCCTCACATCGTACAAGGAAAAACTTCCAAAGAAAACCCAGTTTAAAGGGAAAAATGGGAGAAACCTCAGGGAGAGCAACAGAGGAGGGATCCCTCTCCCAGGACGGACAGACGTGCAATAGATGCCGTGTGTAAATTGAAAAGATAATACATTTGCAACATAGGTAGTCCAAATGTTTGGAAATGCATGTGTGTATAATAGGAAGATGAATCCACGAGGATATCCATCCAGGACCTATGATCCAGGACCACAGCCACGACTCAAGATCCAGCGCTCGCGATCCAGGACACAGGACCGCAGGATCATCCATGACTCCGGATCCCAGCGTATATAGACACCAAAAAGAAAGACATTTGGGGAAGCTGGGTTAATCGGAACATGAGTGTACACGGGTATAGACAGAGAGAAGGAAGAAGTAAGATGTCCCCCGACAAACTAAGCCTATATCAGCAAAACTAGGGGCTGAATCTAATCAGCCCTAACTATAAGCTTTATCAAAAAGGAAGGTCTTAAGCGCACTCTTAAAAACGGATAGGGTGTCTGCCGCCCGAACACAAACTGGAAGCTGATTCCACAAATGTGGAGCTTGATAAGAAAAGGCTCTGGCTCCCATTGTACTTTTAAAGATTCTAGGAACAACCAACAACCCTGCATTCTTGGAACGCAATGCCCTAGTAGGACAGTAGGGTATAATGAGTTCTTTAAGGTAAGATGGCGCCTGCCCATTAAGGGCTTTGTAGGCGAGAAGAAGAATTTTAAATTCTATCCTGTGTTCTATAGGGAGCCAGTGTAAGGCAGCCAGAACAGGAGTAATGTGGTCCCTTTTCCTAACTCTGGTTAGTACACGAGCCGCAGCATTTTGAATCAGCTGAAGCGACTTGATTGACTTCTTGGTACTCCCTGATAATAAAGAGTTACAATAATCCAGCCTAGAAGTAACAAATGCATGGACTAGTTTCTCTGCATCGTTTTGAGGCAAGATATGCCTGATTTTTGCAATGTTACGTAGATGGAAGTAGGCGGTCCTTGAAATTGATTTTATGTGGGCGTTAAAGGATAAATCCTGATCAAATATAACACCAAGATTCCTTACAGTCTCACTGGAGGCCAAATTAATGCCATCCATAGTTAGTATGTCTTTAGATAATTTGTTTCGTAGATTCTTCGGGCCAAGTACAATAACTTCAGTTTTGGTCGTGTTTAACATCAAAAAGTTTAAGGTCATCCACGTTTTTAAGTCCTTAAGGCAGTCTTGAATTTTATTTAGATGATTAATTTCATCAGGCTTGATTGATAAATATAGTTGAGTATCATCCGCATAACAATGAAAGTTTACAGAATGATTCCTTATAATATTGCCTAACGGAAGCATATATAATGTGAACAAAATAGGTCCGAGCATTGAGCCCTGTGGCACTCCATGGCTAACTTTGGTTTGCGTGGAAGATTCATCGTTAACACGTACAAACTGAGAGCGTTCAGATAGATAGGACCTAAACCAGCCTAAAGCAGTTCCCTGTATGCCAACTAAGTGCTCTAGTCTTTGCAATAGGATATCATGGTCGATAGTATCAAATGCAGCACTAAGATCGAGCAAAACAAGAATAGAGACAAGTCCCTTGTCTGAGGCTATTAGAATATCATTTGTGACTTTAACCAGAGCTGTCTCTGTGCTATGATGTGTTCTAAAGCCAGACTGAAAATCTTCAAATAAATCATTGTTTTTTAAGTAATCACACAACTGTTTTGCGACCGCTTTCTCAAGAATTTTTGAGAGGAACGGAAGATTAGAAATAGGTCTATAGTTGGCTAAAACCTCTGGATCGAGGTTGTGCTTTTTAAGAAGCGGTTTTATCACTGCTACTTTGAATGATTGTGGAACATAGCCTGATAATAAAGACATATTCATAATATTTAATAAAGAAGTGCTAATTAATGGAAAAACTTCCTTCAACAGCTTAGTTGGAATTGGGTCTAACATACACGTTGATGGTTTAGAAGAGAGAATCATTGAATGTAATTGTTCAAGGTTAATGGCTGAAAAGCATTCTAGTTTACTATCTAGTGTAATATTAGAACTTACGATTTCGGGAGCTGTTGATAACACTATACTGGTCGAAGGCAAGAGGTCATTAATTTTGTTTCTAAGAGTAACAATTTTATCGTTAAAAAAGCACATAAAATCATTACTACTGAGTGCTAAGGGAATAGAAGGCTCAATCGAGCTGTGGCTCTCTGTCAGCCTGGCTACAGTGCTGAAAAGAAATCTTGCATTATTCTTATTCTCATCTATTAATGAAGAGTAGTAGGCTGCTCTCGCTTTACGCAGTGCTTTCTTATATTCATTGAGAGTAATATGCCAAATTAAACGAGATTCTTCAAGTTTAGTGGAACGCCATATCCTTTCAAGTTGTCTAGACTTTTGCTTTATTTTGCGGGTTTCGGCATTATGCCATGGAGCTAATCTATGTTGTTTTATTTTCTTCTTTTTCAAAGGAGCAACATAATCTAATTTTATTCGCAGCGCATCTATAGCACTATCAACAACATGATCAATTTGGGGTGGTGTACATTTTGTATAAGTTTCCTCCCCTACATGCAGACATGCTATCGAGTTAAGTATTGGTTGAATCTCTTCCTTAAATGTGGCTATAGCACTAACAGATAGGTTTCTGCTGCAAGAGCTTTTGACTAATGCTTTGTAGTCTAGTAACAGTACTTCAAAAGTTACTAAGAAATGGTCGGATAAAGCAGGATTATGCGGTTCGACTAATAGTTGCTCAATTTCAATACCATAAATCAGAACAAGGTCGAGAGTGTGATTATAACAGTGGGTTGGTTTATTTACACTCTGACAGAAACCAACAGAATCTAATATAGAGTTAAATGCAACAGTAAGGCTATTTTTATCATCGTCAACATGAATATTAAAGTCACCTACGATAATTACTTTGTCTGTTTTAAGAACCAAAGTTGATAAAAACTCAGAGAATTCTGATAAGAATTCTGAATAAGGACCTGGTGCACGATACACTGTAACAAATAAGATTGGCTGCAAAGTTTTCCAGGTCGGATGCGTAAGACTAAAAACGAGGCTTTCAAAAGAGGTATAATTACATTTTGGTTTAGTATTGATAAGTAAACTTGAGTCAAAGATTGCTGCAACTCCACCTCCTCGGCCCGTGCCTCGAGCAATATGAGTGTTGACATGGCTGGGTGGAGTGGCCTCATTTATGCTGACATATTCTTCATGTCTCAACCAAGTTTCAGTGAGACAGCATATATCAATATTATAATCTGATATTAAATCATTTACCAATATTGCTTTAGATGCTAGAGATCTTATGTTTAAGAGACCACATTTAATCTTCCTGTTTTGTTGCACTGTAGTAGTTGTTACATTTACTTTTATTAGGTTATTATGTATGACACCTCTATTAGGTTTTACATTAAATTGTCCTTGGGCAGACACACACACCGCTAATATTGGGTATTTTATTGGGTTCGGGATTCCTATGGGTGACTGCCTAGGAGAGAGCGCAGAGAAGCGTGTAAGACTGCGACTCTGCCTCCTGGTCTCAACTCCAGTTTGTCATGGATTACGTCCACAAAGCCCTGAAATGTTTGCCGAAATGAGATCTGCACCTTTCAAAGTAGGGTGAATGCCGTCTCTCTTAATCAGACCAGGTTTTCCCCAGAAGGCTGTCCAATTATTTACGAAGCCCACATTGTTTGCTGGGCACCACCAAGACAACCAGCGCTGAAATGATGACATGCGGCTATACATGTCATCATTGATCAGATTGGGGAGGGGACCAGAGAAGATTACGGTGTCCGACATTGTTTTAGCATAACTACACACCGACTCCACATTAAGTTTTGTGCATTCTGATTGGCGTAAACGAACATCATTACCACCGACGTGAATAACAATCCTACTGTATTTACGTTTATCTTTAGCCAGCAGTTTAAGATGCGCCTCAACGTCGCCCGCTCTGGCCCCCGGAATGCATGTGACTGTGGAGGCTTCGGTCTCTAAATTCACGTGTCTCATAATAGAGCTACCAATAACCAGAGTTGGCTTCTCAGCGGGTGTCTCGCTGAGTGGGGAATATCTGTTAGATACGTGAACGGGTTGGTGGGGACCTGCGGGTTTCGCGTTATGCCCCTTCTGAACAGTCACCCAGCCTCCCTGCTGCTCGGGAGTTGCCGGGGGACGGCTAAGAGGAGCTACATTTTGCCGGTCCGCACATGCTAACATGGGCTTTACTTTAACTGAGTTACTTTCTAAGATGCGGAGCCGGGCTTCTATGGCTATGATTCCCGCCTCCAACCTAACAACTATACTACATTTAACACATGTATCCTTACCAGTAAGGGAGGCCGGGAAGTAACCAAACATGAGACAGGAAGAGCAGGAAATAGCACCAGAAGGTGGGGAAAGAGCCATGGCTAGCTATCAAGCTAAAGTAGCTACCGTTAGCAAACCCGAAAAGAGTGTAGGCAACTGTGGAGTTACAGTCGCTAAGAGAAGGAGAGTTGTGAGTGCTTAAGCTGTAGTAACGTGTGATTACAACGTCAGGCAGTTGCCGTGATCAAGAGTTTTAAAACGATCGATTAAGTTTAAGTTAATAAGCTATCAGCAACAGAACAGGCACACGGGATACCCGGAGATGAAAACAACAACAACCGGAAGTTACAACGTGCAACGTGCTCACCGCAATAGGTTCCTCCTTCCGCATCCCACCTTGTGTCAATCCTCTCATATATTCTTTGAAAACCAGAGAAATCAAAATCAGAGTTCTGGCATTGGTAAGAAGAAATACAATTGGCACAGACAGTAAGAGCAAACCTTAGAAAGGTGATAAAATGTCTCGGTAGAAGCTTGTCAATTCTAGACCTGGGACTCAATTTTAATACCTGAGAGTGTTGGCACCAGAGTTTAAACAATTCAATTGACACACATTAATTTCATTTCCGGCTTTAACAATCTGTCCTCTACCTTTCTAACACTTTAGTTATCAAAATATAAGTTCAATATTATTCAATACAAATACTTTGAAAGAGTTTTTACATTGGGCCCAACCTAAAATATATACAAATTTTACTTTAAATGTATTTCATTTACTTATTTATATTTCATGCAATAAATGTCTGTACTTTTAATACCTGTGTGGTCTATACATATAAATCTTTGATGAGAAATAAAATGATGTCTTGCAATAAGTTCTTAGTGAAATGGATACTGTTGGACTCAGTACTACTTGGACTACTACCACAAGTACAATCAAGTACTTTTACTGTGTACGTTTTGAGTAATCCTTTGTCAAACTCCACCCATGAGCATGTTTTCTGCCATCTTTGATGAGAGATAAAAGGATTTTTTGCAATAAGTTCTTAATAAAATTGGTACTGTTGGATTCAGTACAATAGTCCTGTCTGTATGTAAAGTTATTCTACTGTCTTTACACTGGCTTCCTGTGTGTCAAAGAATATATTTCAAAATACTGCTGCTGGTTTATAAAGCTTTGAATGGTTTAGGCCCAAAATAAATGTCTGACCTCCCGCTAAATTATGAACCATCCAGATCTCTCAGGTCTTCAGGGACTGGTCAGCTTTCTGTCCCCAGAGTCAGAACTAAACATGGAAAAGCAGCGTTCAGTTATTATGCTCCAAATATCTGGAACAAACTCCCAGAAAACTGCAGGTCTGCTGCAACTCTGACTACTTTTAAATCCAGACTAAATACTTTTCTTTTTGCAGCTGCTTTTAAGGGTGCATTCACACCTAATAGTCCGCTCTCTGGTGCGCACCAGACGACAGTTTGTTACATTGTTTCATTTTTCAGAATGTTCGGTTTGCGTTCACACGGGCAAAACTCAAACGGACTATAAACTTTAAACACAAGTCATGTGCTCGGAAATGCTGTTCAACCATTGGTCAGACATTAAGGGGGTACAAACGCAAATCCCTGCAATTTCTAGCGGAGCCTCCGCCATGGAGCATCGGCACTTTCGGCAGGTTATTCTCATGCTGCTGTTAGTCTGGAGATCAACAGACATATTATTATATAATCAGACAATGTCCGTTAAAAGAACACCGACAGGCTGATCAGGAGCCCTACGCGAAGCGGAGGGATCTAGATCGGCATGCTGAGAGACGTTCTGCAGAGGAGGGGCGTTTCACCGACGACAGGTGTTCATACTTGTATGTAGCTGACGGAGAATTTTTACTTTACACGACACTGTTCAACACTTAATTCTGCTTTACTCTTTAACTAAACAACCGCGGATGTCTTGAAAGACTCTTTCGCTAAAGATTTTTGAAGATATCCGCGTTCTTGTGACACGTAAATACTGCGCTTCCTATGTTTTGGTGCGGACTGCGTTCACACCAGCAATGAACCGCTCCAGAGTTCGCAAGCAAGCACTCCGAGACCACCTATTTTAGCGGACCATGAGTCCGGTTGTTTAGTTCACTTAAGAGGTCTCGGACTGCGTTCACACCGACCCAAATGAACCGCACCAAGCGGCTAAACGCACCAGGGTTCGATACAACCGGACTATACAAGGCAGGTGTGAACGCACCCTAATTGAACTATTCACATCTTAAACTGCACTGTAACTTTTATCTTTTAATGTTTCTTTTATTATCTTTTCTTTTTAATGAATACCATTTTCTTAATGTCTTTCGTTTTTAGTAAAGCACTTTGAATTGCCTTGTGTTGAAAGGTACTATATAAATAAACTTGCCTTGCCTTGCCTTGCTGCACTTTTTTAAGACTCCAAAACACGCATTTGTACTGTATGTGTTTGGAGAAATGACACAACAAATGGCCCAGATTTGTACAATAGAAACTTGAAATCTTGTAATGTCGGAAACAATTCACACTGGCTGCCATGTGATATAGGCTTTGTTTTGCAATATTTATTCAACGGTCACTTCTTAGTTAAACAAATCTCAAATATAGATTTTAAATATATCAAATTGAGCATATACATGAAAACTATAGGTTACTTACGTAAACCCAGTAAACCCAATAAGCACCTCTTCTCGCTTCACCATAGCAAGGAGGGCCGTCTGGTGAGACATCTCACTACATGTTACTCTGACTACATGGGTTACGTAAGTAACCTATAGTTCTCATTCATAACACTCCGTTCGATGTCTCACTATGGGAAATTGTAGCTCCCGTATTGCCAGACGAGCTTATCTCGAAAATCACCAAACCAACCAGAACTTAACAGGTAGAGCTCTGACTCAACAAGGTGCCCAGCACTGCTCGGGCCACACTAGGAGCAGAGACGTCTAGCCTGTAAAAGCGGACAAAAGTGAGTGGCGAGGACCAGCTCGCCGCTGCACAGATGTCTTGGATGGAAACACCCTTGAACAAAGCCCAGGATGTAGCCAGACCACGAGTCGAATGAGCCCGCAGACCCGAAGGTGCCTGCAACCCCTGACTCGTATAGGCCAAAGCAATTGCCTCCACAATCCATTGGGAGAGCCGTTGCTTAGTAACGGGCTTGCCCTTGTGAGGGTTAGCCCAGGACACAAAGAGTTGGTCATTATGACGAAAATCTTTTGATCTGTCCATATAGGTGCGTAAAGCACGGACTGGACACAGCAAATCCGGCTGCTGTTCCCCGGAGGAAACCAGCGGCGGAGGAAATGCCTCAATGTCAATTGGGGTACACGAACCAACCACCTTTGGGATAAAGGCAGGGTTGGGTTTCAACAACACTCTCGTTTGCCCTGGGGCGAACTGAGTGCATGAAGGAAGTACAGATAGCGCATGAATGTCACTGACCCGCTTGGCGGATGCCAGGGCCAGTAACAGCACTGTCTTGAGTGACAAGTGCTTCATGTCAGCTCCTTCCAGGGGTTCAAATGGGGTCAGGTTGAGCCCATCTAAAACCACTGCCAAGTCCCATAAGGGCACCAGTGACCTGGAAACAGGTCGGAGCCTGCGAGCCCCTTTCATAAAACGGCAGACCAAAGGATGTTGGCTAGCCGTCTTACCCTCAAAGCCCACATGGCATGCAGCAATAGCAGCCAGGTACACCTTGATCGTGGAAAAAGCTCTGTGTTTATCGATCAAGTCCTGTAGGAATGATAAAATCACCCCAACAGGACATTGAAAAGAGATGTGTCCTTTTTGAAGGCACCACTCCTCAAACACCCTCCACTTACAGTCATAGAGAGACCTGGTGGAGGAAGCTCTCGCACTCTGAATAGTGTCTATCCCCTTCTGAGGGAGTCCCACTGTATTCAGATTGTACCACTCACGGGCCAGGCCCATAGTGCCCAGCGCTCTGGGCGTGGGTGAAAGATCGCCCCCCCGCCTGAGACAGTATGTCCCTGCGTAGTGGGGGCTGCCATGGCTGCCCGCACAGCAGCTGATATATTTCCGCCAGCCCGTACATTGCGGGCCAGGGCGGAGCTATCAGGATAAGTGTGTGGCGTTGTTCCCTCACTCTGGCCAGAGTTGGGGGTATCAGAGCCAGGGGTGGGAACGAGTACAGAAGGCCCGGAGGCCAATTCGTGCACGAGCACGTCCACGCCTACCGGTGCGTTTAAATCGCGCATTTTGTTTTGATGCGAACAGATCTACCGCGGCTCTGTCGTAATGCACCCACAGCTGACTCACAATCCTTGGATGTAGAGTCCAGTCTGCATATAGTGGTATCTGGACAGTAGCTCTGCCCCGAGGTTCATCAGTCCTGGTACGTGTGTCGCTCTCAGAGAGAGGAGACGTCTGCTGCTCCATAAGATCAGTTTGCGTGCCAGCATGTGTAACTGGAGAGAACGCAAACCCCCTTGGCGGTTTATACACGATATTGTGGTCGTGTTGTCTGTCCTCACGAGGACATGATGTCCTCTGAGAAAAGGCAGAAAGCGTTTTAGAGTGAGGAACACCGCTAAAAGCTCCAGGTAATTTATGTGCGCCCGCTGGAGGTCTCTGTTCCAGAGACCCCTCACCGGACGACCTTCGTAAATACCTCCCCAGCCTGTCAGACATGCGTCCGTGGTGACCACCTTCCGTGAAAGGACAGCACCCATAAGCACGCCCGTACTAGAAAAGTCGGGTGCGGCCAGTGACGTAGTGCCATTACGCCTTTCACAGTAACCATTACTCTCCGCGCGCCATGACGCACGGGTTTTAGTTTTAGAGCGGCTACCCAGCGCTGAAACTCCCCCATGTGTAAGCGTCCCAGTCGTACGACCAGGATGGCTGACGTCATGAGCCCCAGTAACCGCAGGCATGATCTGAGGAGAACATGTTTGCGCAGCTGGAAATGAGCGAGACAAGCTCTGAAAGCGTTCACTCTTTCCGCTGACAGGCGGGCTGTAAAGGGCACCGAGTTCAGGTGTAAACCCAGGAAGAGTACAGTCTGTGCTGGGCACAACATGCTCTTTTCTGTGTTTATAATGAAACCCAGGTTGAGCAGGTGCTTTACGAGGACATTTGTCTGTGTAATCTGACTCTGCTCGGCAGGTATTATAAATATAGCCCTCTTTTCTAGAAGTGAGAGAATCTCTCTCTCTAGAATATGGGCTGAGTCTCCCCGGGCTTGTGAATACAGAATGCCGGAGAAGCGAGGGGGGGTGACAGCGAATTGGAGTCTGTAGCCCCGTGTTACTGTCTTGAGAAACCGAAGCAGATGTTGTGAGCATCTTCCACTGTATGCTCCTTAGAGCCAGCGGAGATGTCACGACCCTCTGAGTCCCTATTTGTTGTGTTATGGGGCCCTCTAGTGTCTGAAGACGGTGGTGCCCCATTTCGACAATCCCCACCGATACTGCGCATGCGCATGACGGTGGTGCCTTCACAGCCCCAGCCGGCACTGCGCATGGGCGTGACGGTGGTGCCTTCACAGACCCGTCTATAATCCGCCTTTTGAGAGAGGCCGTAGCTGCTCTCAGAAGGGGAACAGTTGACGGACTGTTTATTGTTTTTATTGTTTTTCTTTTCATTTTTTTGAGCTGCGCCCTTGGCCTGAAGCCTGGATGCGTCAGCGGAAAATGGTTTATTTTAGAAACAACAACAAACTTGTGACATGTGTTTTTGCGAACTTGAGGATGGTGTTGAGGCATCTCTCGAGGTGGCGGGAACACATCTAGAGCTGGGGAACCGTGGACTTCCAGCTCTGTCACAGAGGAGAGAAGGAAGGGCTGTCAGGCCGCTCGCTTCTTCTTCCTCGACTGCTGGCCGAAATTCTGGGTCGGCTGCGCCTGGGCTGCAGCCGGGACCGGAGATGTTCCAGGCCAACTCGCCCTCGTCTCCTGCCTGGGCTGGGGACTCGGGCGGGCTGCGACCTCTGCTGTTTAGGTATTTTGAACCGAGCAGGGTTCGAGGCAGCTTGGGCGAAGGACTGCCGCTGTGAAGGCAGCGGCTGGACCCTTCGAGGGAGACAGAGGTGGAGGGCCTCGTCCTCCTTCTTTTTCGACTCGCATCTCCTCTGCATGGAGGCGAGAGCGGAGCCGAAAATCCCCTCGGGAACGATGGGCATGTCAAGCACATCCTCCTTTTCCCGGTCTGGGAGGTTGGTGAGGTTGAGCCATCTAGCTCTTTCCTGCACCACCATGATCCCCATTGCCTTGCCCGTGGCCTGGACGGCGCAGGGTTGGACACGGAGACAAATGTCTGTGACCGCGGCCATCTCATCCAGAACGGCCGGTCCAGGATTGCTCGACAGATCCTCGCAGAGCTCCGCTTGGTATGCGGTTAGCAGCGAGGAAACGTTCAGAGCCCTGGCGGACAACGCTGCGGCTCTGTAGGACCGTTCAGTCATGGTCGACTGGAATCGGTAGGAGGTGGGCTGCCACCAGCGGTTCCATAGGCGGTATGCGGAGCAGGCCGAGCCTCTCCATACCGTCACAGTCTAGGGAGGAGGCACCCTGAATTGGGGCCTTGTTGCTAAAGGGCCGGTCTCTCCACGAGACCGACACCTCATCCAACATCTCCGGGAAGACCGGAAGGAGTTGCCTCTTTGTCCTCGTTGCTTGGGGAAAAGGTTTCCCCTCGTAACGGGACATGGAGGTCTCCTTGGCCATTTCGGGCCACGGGATGTCTAGCCTGGACGCGGCACGCTGACACAGGGCCTGCAGGTCCATGCTCAGACAGGGCGAAGCTGGTGTGCTATCGCCCGGGAGAGCAGCCATCGCTCCCGGCTTTGCAGCTTGAGCCGATGACATGAGATATCATCTTCTTGCTCATCCGAATCAGACAGGAGGAACTCAGAGGTATCCTCTTCGTCCTCCATGTAATCCAATTCCAGGACATCCTCCGCGGGCGAAACCATGGTGAGGTCTAGCCGGGAGCCCCAGCTTGATAAAGTGTGGGGCTCCGTTCCCGCGTCTCTTGTCGCCACCGGGTCCTGGCCTGACACGGCGTGGGATTCCGGTTCCGCAGCTGCCGCTGTTAATGAGCCCCAGATCGACACAGTGAGGGGCTCAATCTCTGCGGCGGACGCCCCCGCGTCTTGATTGCCAGCCGGCAAATCAGTGGACATGAGGGAGTCCTGTCCCGACAAGCTAGCTTGGCGTGCTAACCATCGGTGGAGGCTCTTTATGGTGAAACGGGCACAATGCCCGCACGAGCCGGGGTTGTCAATAGCCTCCTGGGCGTGTTCCAGCCCGAGGCAGGACGAGCAGACCTGGTGTGAGTCTGTGCCTGATATCTTCAACCCGCAGCCGCAGAGTCGAGCCTCCGAGTCCCTGACTCCTCTGGTGTGAGGGAGAGAGGCGTCCATCTCATTCACCGCGTGGCGTAGAGAGGACCCGCTCGTAACAGGTACGTCGTTGAGAAAGAAAGTGTTACCGACCTGTCTTTAATCCGGAGAAAAAAAGGACGGTGTAGGTCTTTTTTCTCAAAGAATATTAACTGGTGTGTAAATATTCTTTAATCCTTTCCTCCTCCGTGAGAAAGAGAAAAGAAAAACGTCCTCGCTACCGTGTTGTCAGTAGTGAGGGAAAGCAAGCTAGCAACAGGTGTGTTGCTAGCTTGAAAAAATCAAAACCTTACCTTAATTCCCGAGGAAGAAACGGCGAGGTCGATTATAATACTAACTGGTGTGTTAGTATTAGCAGTCTTCTTGCGAAGCAGGAAGGGTAGCCGGCGAGCGCCCATCGACCGAAATTTAGATTTAGGTTCAGTCTGTGGACTGTTAAGCTAGCCCGTCTACCATAGAGATGTGCTCTGAAGTGAGAAGAGGGTGTTTGAATGACGCATTCGACGTAGCGCTAGCTACTTATAGGGGTGGATTCCCTGACGCTGACATCAAGATCACCAGCCAATCAGGATTGGCGTAATGAGATTGATGCTTCTGTTTGCTCCGCGATGAGGCGCATCCCATAGTGAGACATCGAACGGAGTGTTATGAATGAGAACTATTTCACAGCAACCACATCCCCTGCTTTTTGGAAAAGTCTGGAGTCCCAGTCCCCAGCTGGTGCTTTTTTGGTTGTAATATAGGACATACAGCAACCGCATCCCCCACCATTTGGACAAATAAAAATATTGCTTGTCACAAGAAAACCCTTTACTGTTCATGCACATACATTATTTTGTACACAGAGAGCAATCCCAGTCCCCAACTTGTGCCTCTTTAAGACACTTTTGGTCCATCTGCAGGCACTGTGTATGGCACCACCGCGAACAGCTGTCACACTGAATCTGCAATAGAAGGAGTGGAGACAAATGAGAGTAAAGCCCTGCTTATAAAAGCTTCGAGCAATGGTCAACTGCATCCCTGAAGTGTTTGTATTTAGTTTCTGCTTTCATTTAATGCTTTTCTACAAATCTAAATTGTGAAATAATTGAAGTCTCAATATTAATTAAACCTTACCCAGTCAATGTGGGTTTGATGTGTCACTGAGCCGGGTGGTTTTATGGCGGCGCACATGGCACAGTTGACTTCTTTGTCAAACACTGATGGAAAAAAAATGCTAATATTACATCTCAAGTACAACAATATCACAATTGAATTGAAATTTTGAAAATGTAGCACACACCTGATGCTGTCAGTATTTCCAGGGCCAAGACTTTTCTTTGATGCGCCATCTCCCTTGTTGTGGTCCCAAAAGTCATTTTTGGTGTTTTTGGAAACACTTCCATGACCTCCTTTGCCATCTTAAAGTGATACACCATGTTATGTTCTTAAAATAACTATCCAACTACCTCAAATGTGTTTTTGTGAAAGGCAGTTGTAGTGGAAATTTTTATTATTATCATCCTTATTATTATCCTTATTATATCTTTCATATGCTTAAACCAAATGCTTCTTATTTCCTGATATATTCTTACTATTATTATATATCTCTTCTTCCTCTCCTCAAGGCCAAAGAGATGCTTTGGCTACTAAGAGACTCACACAGACACACACGACAACTTCCCTGCTCTGAGAACCGTTATGCTATCTCCCTTGAAGGCCAGGTGTCTAATAACAATATGTGACTGTGGTGAATCCAGATTTCTCACGTTCCCACTGGGTTCGATATAACCTTTGCTTTTCCATTGTTCTGCGCACTCTCGGCAGACTTTCATACTCTGTCCGACCTGTGACAAATTATTATTATATCGTGTATTTGAAGCTTCAAATAAATAACCAAAAGACAGCTTTGCTTGATTCACCATTTATTTGTTTTGATCATTTGACTTGTACTCTCCAGCCGGTGTTGGGAGCCAGATTTCCATAACAGATGGCGTTGTCGGCAGGATCTCTGTTTGGTTGATCGGGGAAACCTCTGGACGCTGGTGGGTGCGCGCCTCCGGGATCTTTTGGGTCTTTCCTCTACCTCAACGAAAAAACCGTACGAGACGAGGGGACCAGTGCGGGGGGTGGAACCGATTGACTTCACGAGATCCAGTGAACTAAAAGGGGCTTCCAATATTGGGTGAGATGTACAAAGTCTAAATTGTTTAAAGTTAAACATAATTAAAACTCCCATGACATCTATGAGAGGGACTGCTCGAAAACAGAGATATTTGGAATATCTGGCATCGACGGATGAAAAATAGTGTTTTGGTGACACGGAGTGTTTTGGTGACACTTTAAAAGACTTTGCTATGGGGGCAAAGCAGGCGAGGGGGTGTTGTACAGCCTCCTGAGGGGTCCGATTGTTGATGTCATGCGAGCAAAATATGGTGAAGAAAGTCTGTCTAAATTAATATATGGACGGAAATGTTCGGATTTCCTAAGGGAGGTTCTTTGGAATAAATTAAAAATCAAAAACCTAAGGGATAAATTACAAGAGTGTGAGATGGAATGAAGAAGAAGAGTAAAATTAAAGTAAAAGATTTAGAGAGACTGGACACTCATAGAAAGTGTTTAAAATACTGGGAGGATGAAGCAGAGTGCCGTGAAAGAAGGCAATTGGCCGCGGAAATAAAAAAGATACAGGCTGAGGATAAAAGTGCAAAGGAAGAGAAAAGTGTTTTGTGTTTCCTCCCCAACATAAACCACAAGCTTCCCTCTATCCTCTGTTTGCAGGCGTGCGGGGACCCCTCTCCTCGACTCAGGATTTCCATTCCCTCCTCCACCTCCCCGTCTGCTACCTGCTGAAGAGGCTGCTGCTGCTGGACTAGAGGTCAACATACCAGACGCCGCTGGAGAAGCTGCACAGCAGGACAGACAGAAAAAGGAAAGAGACGAAGAGAGACAGAGAAAAGAAAATGAAGAAGAAGAAGCAAGACTGAAAAAGATCCAGGACAAGAGAGAGAAAAAGGAGAGAGACGCGAAGGAAGCTGAAATCTACAAAAAAGAACGCCTCCGCCACCGGAGCGAACCGGAGGACGAAGAGAATATTACTCTCGCCTGTCCTATGATACAGGTGGCCGGACCTAATGGTCCTGCATTAGTCTATCGCCCATGGACCATAGCGGAGATGAAGGAGATATCAAGAGATCACCTGCCAGATGTTGAGTTAGGAGGTGCTAAATTCGCTGCAGCACTTCTCATGTTCTGCAGACAATTCACCCCTACCATGCCGGAGATAAAGATATTGTTGACTCTGAAAATGGGTCCGACACACGTCAGCCACTTCACCGAAATACTGAGAGGTCAACAGCACATGACAAACCCCGAGTGGGATGATGTCCTGAACGTTACCTACCGTGATGCTTTGGGCCGCCTAGAGACTGCAATAACTAAAAAATTCCCCGTCAAAGTCGACATGGCAAGAATCTATGCATGTAAGCAGAACCCGGAGGAAACAGTAAATGACTATTACCGACTAAACAGACTTAATCCTAAAAGCTGAAAGAATGTTGTATTGGCAAAAAAAAAGCATACTGTATAGGTCCCCTTTATCTTTCTTACAGACGCTTTTCTGCTTGCTCCTGCCTCTGCTTACTTTTTATGCTGATTTTCCTACTCTTATTCTCTGAAAACTTCGAGCAGCGGCTCCTGGACATTAACTTATCACTGGGACAGTTCATCTTCGTAAATAGACGGAGGGTTTCAGCCATATTTCAACATTTTTACTACGACGTGCGTGGCCTAGCAACAGCTAAAGCCTGGTAGGCTACGGCATGCTATTTAGCTTAAGCTAGTTGGTAGCAAAATGCCTCCGTTCTCTACAGATGACTTCACAAACTTATACAGAAGATAGCTGTGTTGGAAATGAAAATGCAACGGTCGGAAGTTAACGTGGAAGTGAATGGACTATGTCGTGGGAATGACACCACTTTACCAGTGTTGCAAAATAATGGAGAAGGGTATGCTAACTCACAGCTAGTTAGCAGCTACAAGGATTCCAAGGAACAGGAGGGCTGTGTACTGGGTAATAAATAAACAAGTGGTAGTCCTCCCTGGAACACTCAGGGTGCAAAGCCTAAGAGTAAATCATTTCCATGGGATTTGGGAGGACGGATAACAGGCAGAGCCCAGCGCTCTGAAATCTGTGATGCGACCGGCTGGCCTGCATTGTTATCACCCAGGAAGAGCACCTCTTCAACCCCTATTCATACTAGGAAACAGCAGTGGGCAGCTGCTAAAGGGAAAATTACAAACAATCCTCCTAAACCACCAAGTGTGCCAATCCAGAACAAACGGAATTGAAAAACGCACGACAATTGTTCTTCTCTGACATCATTACCAAAAACAAAAACAACGCACGTGCCTTGTTTGCTACCGTCGTCAGACTAACTAACCCCCCAGTGTCAGTAGCCTCTGAATTTCTATCCACCAGGGCGTGCAATGATTTGTCCTCCTTTTTCACTGACAAAATTCAGAAAATCAGACAAGCAGTCAGTGCCTCTGCATCAGGAACAGCAAATGTGTTGTCTCTGTGTCCACCTAATAACAAGTCAAGCACCATGACACAATTCCATCAGATTAATGATAAAAACCTAGAGGACATTTTACAACTTCTGAAATCCTCCTCCTGCTGCCTTGATATTATTCCAACAGGATTTTTCAAAGATGTTTTGCCTTGCATGGCCTCAGATCTACTTCATATAGTAAACAAATCTCTTCACTCAGGTATTTTTCCACAGGCCCTGAAAACTGCAGTCATTAAACCGCTCTTAAAAAGAATAATCTAGATGCTTCAGTCATGAATTACAGGCCCATATCAAACCTCCCATTTCTAGGTAAGATCATTGAAAAAGTGGTTTTTCAACAGTTGAGTAATTTCTTGCATTTAAATAACTGTTTCGATGTGTTCCAGTCAGGCTTTCGTCCAAACCACAGCACTGAGACTGCTCTTGTAAAGGTCTTTAATGACATCCACTTAAACACAGACAGTGGCAGAACTTCAGTGTTAGTATTATTAGATCTCAGTGCTGCGTTTGACACTGTTGACCACAGCATATTACTAGACCGACTGGAAAAATGGGTGGGACTTTCGGAAACAGTTCTAAATTGGTTTGAATCCTACCTAAAGGACAGAAACAACTTTGTTTCTATAGGTACATACACATCTGAGTTGACAAATATGACATGTGGGGTTCCTCAAGGCTCCATCTTGGGGCCTCTTCTCTTTAACATCTACATGCTACCACTGGCTCAGATAATGAAAAACAACAAAATAAGTTACCATAGCTATGCAGATGACACACAAATCTACGTAACAATTTTACCAGGAGACTATGCTCCAATTCAAACACTGAGTAAGTGCATTGAACAAATCAATGACTGGATGTGTCAGAACTTTCTCCAATTAAACAAAGATAAAACTGAGGTAATGGTTTTTGGAGCCAAGGCAGAACGTATAAAAGTTCAAAACAAGTTCAAAACAACAGATAAAGCCAGAAGTCTAGGTGTAGTCATGGACTCTGACCTGAGTTTCAACAGTCACATTAAAACAGTTACTAAATCAGCCTACTATCACCTAAAGAATATATCTAGGATTAAAAGACTAATGTCACAGCAGGATTTGGAAAAAACGTGTCCATGCTTTTATCTTCAGTAGACTCGACTACTGTAATGGTGTCTTCACAGGTCTCACTAAAAAATCTATTAGAAAGCTGCAGCTAATTCAGAACGCTGCTGCTCGAGTCCTCACTAACACTAAGAAAGTGGATCACATCACTCCTGTTCTGAAGTCTTTACACTGGCTTCCTGTGTGTCAAAGAATATATTTCAAAATACTGCTGCTGGTTTATAAAGCTTTGAATGGTTTAGGCCCAAAATACATTTCTGACCTACTGCTAAATTATGAACCATCCAGATCTCTCAGGTCTTCAGGGACTGGTCAGCTTTCTGTCCCCAGAGTCAGAACTAAACATGGAAAAGCAGCGTTTACTTATTATGCTCCAAATATCTGGAACAAACTCCCAGAAACCTGCAGGTCCGCTGCAACTCTGACTACTAAAGACTTTTCTTTTTGCCGCTGCTTTTAACCTGTTAAACCCGTTAATTATTCCCGTTAATCTGGTATAACACATTAATAGGTTCTTAAATATTAAGATCCCCTGAGACACAGTGTCGTGAAAAAAAAAAAACGCTGGCGGGGACCTTGGGGTTTGAACTATTCACATCTTAAACTGCACTGTAACTTGTATCCATGTATTTTTTCTTTTAATGTTTATTTTATTGTCTTTTCTTTTTAATGACTGATTTTAAATGCAATTTTCTTAATGTCTTTCATTTTTTGTAAAGCACTTTGAATTGCCTTGTGTTGAAAGGTGCTATATAAATAAACTTGCCTTGCCTTACTTTGTAGCTTAACAAACTTAACTTGTTATTTCAGAAAAGGTACTCTTGGGGAGAAAGCACAGTGCACAGGGGCCAACATGTGCAACCTATTTACCTCCAAGTGTGAGACCGCAAGACCTGCTAATAGATGCAGGTGATAAATAATTAGGCAAAGGTTTGAATAGTAAAACAGTTTTGGCGGGGGCCAGTAGCAGATCGGTGACAACATATTTAGCTGTCCACTCCTCATTAAACACTCTGCACTCAATATCGACTTTTCTTTTCTTTTGGTCCACTCATTGTTACAGATGCAGGTTCAAAGGTGAATTATTGTGTCATTGTGTCATCGTTTGCGTCATGACGTAACCATTTACGTGCCTTCTTATGACCCACACAGCGTTTTACTTTGCTGATTTTCTAATAGAGGGACTGTGTCGGGTAGTTTTTAATCATACGAAGCCAGATTAAATTAAAGAACGACTTCTCCAACCTTATACTTTTCTCCAGAGTGCCGTGGTGCATGTTTATTAATGTGTTTCAGTGGCATTTACCGACCGCTGTTAACTCGTGGCAGCGGCCGCTGTAAAGTATTCACTGTCTGATGTTACACAAGCAGCTGATAAATATCCCCCATCAGTGTATGTGTTTCAGTCTGAATTGATGCTGTTTGGCATCAAAACGCGGTTTTGAAAGTGTATCTTCGGCATTCTATAGGTAATGTTAGCAAAGCAACCGAAGCTAATCAGATTCTCTTGACTCTTGACATCATTCATCCTCCAGGCTTCTATATCATTGGGTTTGAGACTTTTCCCTCATCAGTTTTATCTTTCTATCGTTTGTGTATGTGGTCACAGTGCTGTTCAATTGTTTGGTGATATACAGTGGGGCAAAAAAGTATTTAGTCAGCCACCAATTGTGCCAGTTCTCCCACTTAAAAATATGAGAGAGGCCTGTAATTTTCATCCTAGGTATACCTCAACTATGAGAGACAAAATGAGAAAAAAAAATCCAGAAAATCACATTGTCTGATTTTAAAGAATTTATTTGCAGATTATGGTGGAAAATAAGTATTTGAGTCAATAACAAAAGTTCATCTCAATACTGTTGTTATATTATACCCTTTGTTGGCAATGACAGAGGTTCAAACGTCTTCTGTAAGTCTTCACAAGGTTTTCACACACTGTGCTGGTATTATTTTGGCCCATTCCTCCATGCATATCTCCTCTAGAGCAGTGATGTTTTGGGGCTGTCGCTGGGCAACACGGACTTTCAACTCCCTCCAAAGATGTTCTATGGGGTTGAGATCTGGAGACTAGCTAGGCCACTCCAGGACCTTGAAATGCTTCTTACGAAGCTACTCCTTTGTTGCCCGGGCGGTGTGTTTGGGATCATTGTCATACTGAAAGACCCAGCCACGTTTCATCTTCAATGCCCTTGCTGATGGAAGGAGGTTGTCACTCAAAATCTCACGATACATGGCCCCATTCATTCTTTCCTTTACACGGATCAGTCGTCCTGGTCCCTTTGCAGAAAAACAGCCCCAAAGCATGATGTTTCCACCCCCATGTTTCACAGTAGGTATGGTGTTCTTTGGATGCAACTCAGCATTATTTCTCCTCCAAACACGTCTAGTTGAGTTTTTACCAAAAAGTTCTATTTTGGTTTCATCTGACCATATGACATTCTCCCAATCCTCTTCTGGATCATCTAAATGCTCTCTAGCAAACTTCAGACGGGCCTGGACATGTACTGGCTTAAGCAGGGGGACACGTCTGGCACTGCAGGATTTGAGTCCCTGGCGGCGTAGTGTGTTACTGATGGTAGCCTTTGTTACTTTGGTCCCAGCTCTCTGCAGGTCATTGACTAGGTCCCCCCGTGTGGTTCTGGGATTTTTGCTCACCGTTCTTGTGATCATTTTGACCCCACGCAGCCTCATCATTGTTTTGTTTTTGTTTGCAGGTTTTGTGTTGTAATGTGCAATATTTGGAGAACCTTTAAATATTTGGTGTCGTTGTTGTTTGTAATTATCATTGTCAGAACTTTTTCAAATTTGAATGTACTTCAACTGCTTAGATATCTTATTTGTGACTGATAAAACTGAATAATGTTTTATTGTGTTTATTTATACCAACAATGAAGTTTAAAAGTGAAGTAATTCATCTTCCACGTATACATGATTTAGAAATCTGTAAAAAACGTAACAAGCATTAAACATGTGGACTTCATGTACCTGTGTACTTCATTACTGTTTCAAATCATTGATTCTCGGTTTAACTTTGTTGTTTTGGGAATCTAGTAAATCTAACGTGCTGAAAGAAACCCGATTACAGACCTTGTTTAAAGATGAAGAAAATAAAATGGCCGTGCAGATTAATGTGAGATTCACTGACTACTTCACAGATTGAGTAACCCCGGTGAACCTTCACCATGAAAACTGGCTTGTACCATATCATTAAATTACCGGTTTTGATTATACTCTATCACACTAAACACTTTACTGCTAAAATAATAGCTAATGATTCAGAGAACAACTATATATAAACTCCAAAACACAATTGAATGAATGAGCTCTTAATACCATCTTTACAATTACATATTATTCACTTGCACACGCTGTAGAACATAATGTTTCAAGTAAAACATTTTATGAAATAAAGTCTTTTATTGAATTGATTTGAATTCAACCGTAGCATCGCAGTTCAAGTCACACATGCCAAAGGAGCATGACAAGGCCAACAACAAGACCAAAGGTGACACATCATATCTGGAGTTTTAGTGTTAATAGGAGTAAGCAGCCTAAGACTTTTAGGCAGTGTAGAAAGACCAAGACAACCGACCTGGCTGCTGGCCTGGAAAAAGGTACTTTAAAGGAAATGGCCGCTTTCTAAAAACACCATTGAGTAATGGGAACTTTAACCTCCATGCTCTATTGTGTTTATTCGCATTAGTAACAATAACAACTCAGATTAATAAGTTTGAAGTTTGCACAGTAAAAGGTTTGCTTGTTAAAGACAAGGTCATTAACAGAAACTCTCTGGTGACGGCATCACAAATTAGGCTCATTAAAACCATGGCCTGTTTAAGAAAGTCAGCATAATGCATGTTGTTTCCAAACTTTCTGAAAGTTGTTTTGTCTCAATAATGTATTGAAAAGGTACATTTACAGAAATCTAAATAAGCAAATGATTACACAATAATGCTTATTACATGTATGGGACCAAATAAATCAGTGACTCAAGTGTGGTTGGTCCTGAATGTTCCATCTACTCACAAGAGGTACTTCTCATCAGTGAGGGCAATAAAGTGCTTGTGAACTGAGCTTAATAAGTTTAATGGAAAGAAAAAGTAATGCTGTGATCTCTGTGGAACAAATTAACATCATTAAAAGGCTTCTTCTTCTCAGTATCACTAGAAAGCTTTATCTCGGGAGATCAATAAGGAAAGTATATATTCCACTGTATGAGGGGTCGGACAGTTCGAGTCAGAGTTACTATTGATCCAGGGCTTCAGGTAAGCTTCATGATTAACTATCACATAACTACTTTAAACACTGTTAGGTTGAATTGTATTAATGAAAATGGCATGATAATATGAGGCTTTTCAACGTCTACGTGTGTGATGTGATTTATTTCCTCTTTATCAGACCAGAGAGCCATCCTCCTTCGCAGGCTGCGGAGATATACTATGTCTTTTCTCAGGACTGTTTTAAATGACTCTATCATCATCATTCATCCTCCAGGCTTCTATATCATTGGGTTTGAGACTTTTCCCTTCATCAGTGTCTACTTTATCTTTCTATCGTTTGTTTATGTGGTCACAGTGCTCGCCAATTGTTTGGTGATCTATGTAATTTGCTTTAATCGTTCTTTACACACTCCAAAATGTCTGGCTGTGGTAAACCTCGCAGTAATTGATGTTATCCTGAACACGTGCACTATTCCCAGCATGATCAAGATATTCCTTGTTAAAGACAACTTTATTCCATATAACCTCTGTTTGTTACAAATGTTTGTCTACTACGCTTTTATATCTTTGGAGTCGTATGCACTTGCTATACTTGCCTATGACAGGTTGATTGCAATATGTTTCCCTCTGCGTCACAACTCGATCAACACAATGCAGAGCATGTCATGGATTGTCGGCGTGACTTGGTTTTTTGGTCTGGGAGTAATATTATTTACAACAAGTCTAATGTCTCGACTGTCTTTTTGTAATTCTGTAATAGTCTTTAGCTATTTCTGTGACTATGCGCCTGTATTCAGACTCGCCTGTAACGATTATTCAATGCAGTGGGCTTCAGCGTCTTTCCTTACCATTTTGATACTTGCAGTACCCTTTACTTTTATTATCCTGTCTTATGTGAGCATTCTGGCGACTGTATTCATGATGAAATCTTTAGACAGTCGGGTGAAAGCTCTGGCCACTTGTGTGGAGCATATCATCCTTGTTGCTGTGTTTTACATTCCTATCCTTACCATATTTTGCGTTGGGTTTTATCTGGGTCTGATCGACCCAGACCAGCGTGTGCTGAGTCTGTCGTTGGCCTCTTGCATCCCACCTTGTGTCAATCCTCTCATATATTCTTTGAAAACCAGAGAGATCAAAATCAGAGTTCTGGCATTGGTAAGAAGAAATACAATTGGCACACAACCAACAAACCCCCCAAAAAACAATCCTTTTAGGGTTGATAAAACACAGCACTAAATAAAAAGGACTAATTGGCAGTAGTAAGTAAATTGATTTACTAGTATGCTGTTGCTGGTATCTCTAATATTACTTAGCTAATCTGTACTTAATTAAAATTGATATTTCTATCATAACACTTTTTCGTTATATCTACCGTCTGCATTTCACAGTGTTAAACAAATCTATGGAAAACAGCATGACTATAGAGCAGCAGCCTTGAGGCTCTGTTGCTCCTCATCACTAAAGCAGGTTATGGGCAGACAGCATGCATGAGCCACACAAATGAATCTCAAAAGGCTCAACTCTAAAGGATTATTGTTTTGTTTTGTTTGCAGGTTTTGTGTTGTGATGTGCTATATATTTTTGAGAACCTTTAAATATTTGGTGTCGTTGTTGTTTGTAATTACTCATTGTCAGAACTTTCTCAAATTTGAATGTACTTCAACTGCTTAGATATCTTATTTGTGACTGATAAAACTGAATAATGTTTTATTGTGTTTATTTATACCAACAATGAAGTTTAAAAGTGAAGTAATTCATCTTCCACGTATACATGATTTAGAAATCTGTAAAAAACGTAACAAGCATTAAACATGTGGACTTCATGTACCTGTGTACTTCATTACTGTTCAAATCATTGATTCTCGGTTTAACTTTGTTGTTTTGGGAATCTAGTAAATCTAACGTGCTGAAAGAAAACCCGATTACAGACCTTGTTTAAAGATGAAGAAAATAAAATGGCCGTGCAGATTAATGTGAGATTCACTGACTACTTCACAGATTGAGTAACCCCGGTGAACCTTCACCATGAAAACTGGCTTGTACCATATCATTAAATTACCGGTTTTGATTATACTCTATCACACTAAACACTTTACTGCTAAAATAATAGCTAATGATTCAGAGAACAACTATATATAAACTCCAAAACACAATTGAATGAATGAGCTCTTAATACCATCTTTACAATTAAATTATTCACTTGCACACGCTGTAGAACATAATGTTTCAAGTAAAACATTTTATGAAATAAAGTCTTTTATTGAATTGATTTGAATGCAACCGTAGCATCGCAGTTCAAGTCACACATGCCAAAGGAGCATGACAAGGCCAACAACAAGACCAAAGGTGACACATCATATCTGGAGTTTTAGTGTTAATAGGAGTAAGCAGCCTAAGACTTTTAGGCAGTGTAGAAAGACCAAGACAACCGACCTGGCTGCTGGCCTGGAAAAAGGTACTTTAAAGGAAATGGCGCTTTCTAAAAACACCATAGAATAATGGGAACTTTAACCTCCATGCTGTATTGTGTTTATTCGCATTAGTAACAATAACAACTCAGATTAATAAGTTTGAAGTTTGCACAGTAAAAGGTTTGCTTGTTAAAGACAAGGTCATTAACAGAAACTCTCTGGTGACGGCATCACAAATTAGGCTCATTAAAACCATGGCCTGTTTAAGAAAGTCAGCATAATGCATGTTGTTTCCAAACTTTCTGAAAGTTGTTTTGTCTCAATAATGTATTGAAAAGGTACATTTACAGAAATCTAAATAAGCAAATGATTACACAATAATGCTTATTACATGTATGGGACCAAATAAATCAGTGACTCAAGTGTGGTTGGTCCTGAATGTTCCATCTACTCACAAGAGGTACTTCTCATCAGTGAGGGCAATAAAGTGCTTGTGAACTGAGCTTAATAAGTTTAATGGAAAGAAAAGTAATGCCGTGATCTCTGTGGAACAAATTAACATCATTAAAAGGCTTCTTCTTCTCAGTATCACTAGAAAGCTTTATCTCGGGAGATCAATAAGGAAAGTAATATTCCACTGTATGAGGGGTCGGACAGTTCGAGTCAGAGTTACTATTGATCCAGGGCTTCAGGTAAGCTTCATGATTAACTATCACATAACTACTTTAAACACTGTTAGGTTGAATTGTATTAATGAAAATGGCATGATAATATGAGGCTTTTCAACGTCTACGTGTGTGATGTGATTTATTTCCTCTTTATCAGACCAGAGAGCCATCCTCCTTCACAGGCTGCGGAGATCTACTATGTCTTTTCTCAGGACTGTTTTAAATGATTCTATCATCGTCATTCATCCTCCAGGCTTCTATATCATTGGGTTTGAGACTTTTCCCTTCATCAGTGTCTACTTTATCTTTCTATCGTTTGTTTATGTGGTCACAGTGCTCGCCAATTGTTTGGTGATCTATGTAATTTGCTTTAATCGTTCTTTACACACTCCAAAATGTCTGGCTGTGGTAAACCTCGCAGTAATTGATGTTATCCTGAACACGTGCACTATTCCCAGCATGATAAATATATTCCTTGTTAAAGACAACTTTATTCCATATAACCTCTGTTTTTTACAAATGTTCGTCTACTACGCTTTTGGGTCTTTGGAGTCATATGTACTTGCTATACTTGCCTATGACAGGTTGATTGCAATATGTTTCCCTCTGAGTCACAACTCGATCAACACAATGCAGAGCATGTCATGGATTGTCGGCGTGACTTGGTTTATTGGTCTGGGAGTAACATTATTTACAACAAGTCTAATGTCTCGACTGTCTTTTTGTAATTCTGTAATAGTGTTTAGCTATTTCTGTGACTATGCGCCTGTGTTCAGACTCGCCTGTAACGATTATTCACTGCAGTGGGCTTCAGTTTCCTTCCTTACTATTTTGCTCCTTGCAGTACCCTTTACTTTTATTCTCCTGTCTTATGTGAGCATTCTGGCGACTGTATTCATGATGAAATCTTTAGACAGTCGGGTGAAAGCTCTGGCCACTTGTGTGGAGCATATCATCCTTGTTGCTGTGTTTTACATTCCTATCCTTACCATATTTTGCGTTGGGTTTTATTTGGGTCTGATCGACCCAGACCAGCGTGTGCTGAGTCTGTCGTTGGCCTCTTCAATCAATCAATCAATGTTTATTTATAGCCCAATATCACAAATGTTACATTTGTCTCAGTGGTCTTCACAGTGTGTACAGAATATCAGTATGACAATACGACACCCTCTGTCCTTAGACCCTCACATCGTACAAGGAAAAACTTCCAAAGAAAACCCAGTTTAAAGGGAAAAATGGGAGAAACCTCAGGGAGAGCAACAGAGGAGGGATCCCTCTCCCAGGACGGACAGACGTGCAATAGATGCCGTGTGTAAATTGAAAAGATAATACATTTGCAACATAGGTAGTCCAAATGTTTGGAAATGCATGTGTGTATAATAGGAAGATGAATCCACGAGGATATCCATCCAGGACCTATGATCCAGGACCACAGCCACGACTCAAGATCCAGCGCTCGCGATCCAGGACACAGGACCGCAGGATCATCCATGACTCCGGATCCCAGCGTATATAGACACCAAAAAGAAAGACATTTGGGGAAGCTGGGTTAATCGGAACATGAGTGTACACGGGTATAGACAGAGAGAAGGAAGAAGTAAGATGTCCCCCGACAAACTAAGCCTATATCAGCAAAACTAGGGGCTGAATCTAATCAGCCCTAACTATAAGCTTTATCAAAAAGGAAGGTCTTAAGCGCACTCTTAAAAACGGATAGGGTGTCTGCCGCCCGAACACAAACTGGAAGCTGATTCCACAAATGTGGAGCTTGATAAGAAAAGGCTCTGGCTCCCATTGTACTTTTAAAGATTCTAGGAACAACCAACAACCCTGCATTCTTGGAACGCAATGCCCTAGTAGGACAGTAGGGTATAATGAGTTCTTTAAGGTAAGATGGCGCCTGCCCATTAAGGGCTTTGTAGGCGAGAAGAAGAATTTTAAATTCTATCCTGTGTTCTATAGGGAGCCAGTGTAAGGCAGCCAGAACAGGAGTAATGTGGTCCCTTTTCCTAACTCTGGTTAGTACACGAGCCGCAGCATTTTGAATCAGCTGAAGCGACTTGATTGACTTCTTGGTACTCCCTGATAATAAAGAGTTACAATAATCCAGCCTAGAAGTAACAAATGCATGGACTAGTTTCTCTGCATCGTTTTGAGGCAAGATATGCCTGATTTTTGCAATGTTACGTAGATGGAAGTAGGCGGTCCTTGAAATTGATTTTATGTGGGCGTTAAAGGATAAATCCTGATCAAATATAACACCAAGATTCCTTACAGTCTCACTGGAGGCCAAATTAATGCCATCCATAGTTAGTATGTCTTTAGATAATTTGTTTCGTAGATTCTTCGGGCCAAGTACAATAACTTCAGTTTTGGTCGTGTTTAACATCAAAAAGTTTAAGGTCATCCACGTTTTTAAGTCCTTAAGGCAGTCTTGAATTTTATTTAGATGATTAATTTCATCAGGCTTGATTGATAAATATAGTTGAGTATCATCCGCATAACAATGAAAGTTTACAGAATGATTCCTTATAATATTGCCTAACGGAAGCATATTAATGTGAACAAAATAGGTCCGAGCATTGAGCCCTGTGGCACTCCATGGCTAACTTTGGTTTGCGTGGAAGATTCATCGTTAACACGTACAAACTGAGAGCGTTCAGATAGATAGGACCTAAACCAGCCTAAAGCAGTTCCCTGTATGCCAACTAAGTGCTCTAGTCTTTGCAATAGGATATCATGGTCGATAGTATCAAATGCAGCACTAAGATCGAGCAAAACAAGAATAGAGACAAGTCCCTTGTCTGAGGCTATTAGAATATCATTTGTGACTTTAACCAGAGCTGTCTCTGTGCTATGATGTGTTCTAAAGCCAGACTGAAAATCTTCAAATAAATCATTGTTTTTTAAGTAATCACACAACTGTTTTGCGACCGCTTTCTCAAGAATTTTTGAGAGGAACGGAAGATTAGAAATAGGTCTATAGTTGGCTAAAACCTCTGGATCGAGGTTGTGCTTTTTAAGAAGCGGTTTTATCACTGCTACTTTGAATGATTGTGGAACATAGCCTGATAATAAAGACATATTCATAATATTTATAAAGAAGTGCTAATTAATGGAAAAACTTCCTTCAACAGCTTAGTTGGAATTGGGTCTAACATACACGTTGATGGTTTAGAAGAGAGAATCATTGAATGTAATTGTTCAAGGTTAATGGCTGAAAAGCATTCTAGTTTACTATCTAGTGTAATATTAGAACTTACGATTTCGGGAGCTGTTGATAACACTATACTGGTCGAAGGCAAGAGGTCATTAATTTTGTTTCTAAGAGTAACAATTTTATCGTTAAAAAAGCACATAAAATCATTACTACTGAGTGCTAAGGGAATAGAAGGCTCAATCGAGCTGTGGCTCTCTGTCAGCCTGGCTACAGTGCTGAAAAGAAATCTTGCATTATTCTTATTCTCATCTATTAATGAAGAGTAGTAGGCTGCTCTCGCTTTACGCAGTGCTTTCTTATATTCATTGAGAGTAATATGCCAAATTAAAGATTCTTCAAGTTTAGTGGAACGCCATATCCTTTCAAGTTGTCTAGACTTTTGCTTTAT